>NC_044920.1:20277056-20305198 GCF_003576645.1 Ipomoea triloba
TATATATATATATATATATATATATATATATATATATATATATATATATATATATGTTCCGAGCATATATTGAGGAAGTGTTCTCCTTCAGAAAAGGTATGTAGTTATCATCATTTATAGGGTTGTCATGTATATATTAAGTATTTCAAGAATTTTTGTTCAAACAACTTTTGAAAATAAGAAAAGGTCTGTTCAACTCAACCAAGCAGTAGATTATATATTGGGCAAATTTATAAATGGACATTTTTTTGACAGTTTGTCCAACAATAGTAACTTCTAACTACTTGTAATATGTGGATAATGGGTTAATGAACAAAAGTACCTTAAGAACATTAAGATATAATGCTTTTGCAACTCGAAGAATGTGAATTTTTTCTCCCTCTCCCCTTCTCCCTTTTATATTACATACTACCACAGCATGTAATTTTTAAAAATGAAATAAGATAGCATACTGATTACTGCAAATTGCAAACTGGAGAGAGAGGTGTACTCAGAGAGCTCTCGTCCCTCACTCAAACACAACCCAAATAACCAATATGATCGAGGTAGCAGTTAATCGTCATCCTAGTACGGTTCCTACCCTATGTTAATCCACTGTGAATGCAAGAAAGCCTGGGAATCAAACTCCAAGAACTCGTCACCCATCTACCCGACTATCACAGTATGTATGCAATAAGCAAAACGAAACAAAATAGCAAACAGAAATTTATGAATTGGAGCAAGTGTTTAACTTTCCTATTAACTAGTAATCAGTAATAGCAATTGCAATGCATCTTAAAAGGTCAACAACTACAAAACACCATAGAGGCTCAGTTAAGGAGTAACCAATCTAATCAATTACTGCAACCAACAATGCACAAAAATTAAAAACAAATATGAAAATGGGGGAGTGGCACTGACCAAGACTACTGGTCAAGACTACCTTTGAGCAGAAAACACATACACATACACTTCTTTTTTATCATCTCCCACATTACACTGTTAGTAATAATATATGGGGTAAATTTCTAGATTTTTTCAACCATTTCCAGAGCTTTCATGAGCTTTGTGTTGACTTAAAATGCAACCAGATTCGTCCATTCATAATTCAAATATTAAAAATAAATCTCACAAAATTTAAATGAATTTGGAAAATCTTTCATACAATATTTAGGGATTTATGGAATTAAACACGACGGTCAACCACTAGTACAAAATAGCTTATTCGCGTCTGTTGTTTGAAGCGATTAGCGTCTCTTTTACAACAGGTGCATATGAACATGTCGCGTCTGTTGTTAACAGACGCCTATTATTTTTTTAATAAAAAAATTAAGACAAAAGGCGTCTGTTTCTCCGAAATAGTAGTCGCCTATTGTCCGTATTTTTTAAAAAAATTTTAATTTTGTTCTCCCTACAGCCTACTACAATAAATTTCAGCCATATTCATAATCGAATTCGTCCATCTACAAATAATCATTCAATCCTACAATAATATTTACAATATAATCTAAGACACATTATAGCAAAAATACACTACATGTTAAATTCTGTAAAATAGCGTTAAGTAGCTGCCAAACAACTGTTTCTCCTTTACACCTTTACTTCCATGGCCAAAGGCATAAATGACAACAAAACTGAAAATTTAAAAGCTAGAACATAAAGCAATGGAACAGATCAGAATGTACAAAATTCAGCTGACCATTAAGATAGATGATCCCCAAAAATTCAGCTAATTATTTAGGAAACAGAATGTACAATTCCCTACCAGATCACTATATAAACTATTAATGTTTGGTTCTACTTTTACAAAATTATACTAAGGACCATAATGCCTGTCAAAAGAATGAAATAAGTATACTTGAACAAAAGATGCTCTAAAGCCAGCTATTAACATAGCCATCAGAATCAACCCCTCTTCTCCACATCTGAGTGCCTAATTAATGGTTCAAATTGGAAATTAATGAAGAATAAGAATGGACAACAAGCATAGAGCATTTGAACTTAGAAGAAGAAGAAAAATAATACTATTTGTCAGTTTGAAAACAAAACGGAGAAAGCTTCAAATGAGCAGGCAATAACAATGATTTTCAATCATTTTAATGGGAACTAACTATTTAGGGTGAATAGAAAAGCAAGTGCCATATGTGTAGATGATGAATACATAAAACAGAAGTTCTAGCAAAGAAACTTAGCCACAGGCATATTACAAGGGTAAGTAACTAAATTTGCCTGTATAAATGGAAGCCTCACAAGCAGCCTCGGGCATATTAGAAGTATTAGCAACAAGTGTAGTGCACTTTATGACAGACTCCTCACAGCCATCAGGCAGTGTCATTGTAAGTTGAGGGAAATGAATACAGGCATTTGCTTTATCTATGTGTGCACTTACTGGAAATTTTTGAAAACCTGGTTTCTAAACTTTATAAGCCAACTGGTTGTTTGCTAAAACTTAGGGTGTGTTTGGAAAGTAGGAAAATGACTTCTGGAAAATGTTTTCTGGAAAATGAGTCATTTTCCAGAAAATGTTTTCCTTTCTGATATTTGGTTGCATTTCAGAAAACTGTCTTGATGTGTTTGGTTCATTTTCTGAAAAATGAAAAAAATTGTAATCCAAAATTAAAATTATATAAGATATAAACATTCTATCAATTATTATCATCACTTCCATAAAACACAAACATTTTATTTATTCAAATAAGTAAAAAAAAAAAAATCTCTTTAAACAAAGAAAATCAATGTTATTATTTAAATTAAAAAAAAAAAACTAAACTCTATGGGTTTCCAACTGGAAACCAGAGGGTGTTGCCGGTCGGAAACCAGAGTTCAAGTTGAGAGGTCGACTCTCTGGTTTCCGGTCGGAAACCAGAGGCAGTCGTCTCTGGTTTCCTCTGCCAAAGATGGTGGTTTCTGATCGGAAACCACCTCGGAAACCAGAGAAGGTTTTTGTAAAGGTGTTTCTTATGGTTTCCTATGGAGATGTTCCATTTGAAGATGAAGAAAGCCCTTGATTTGTTGCGATTTTGTAGCAAGAAGAGGAAAGATGGAGAAGGAGGGAGGAGATGAGCCGTGTGCGCAAGTCCGGAAAATGACTTCCCCCAAATTTTGGGGGAAGTCATTTTCCAGAAAATGAGCCTCATTTTCCTTTGACCCAAAGCTATTTTCCTTTGTCTTTTGTTTTCCATGTCTTGCCAAACACTAGAAGCCCGGAAAATGATTTCCAGAAATCATTTTCCGGGCTTCCAAACACACCCTTATATAAATCTAAGGATGATGGGAATAATCTACCTTTATTTAAGTTACGATGGAGCTACCACTGATAACGGAGCTACGACGGAGGCGTGTAGTAAGAATGGAAGTTACGACGGAGCTACCACTAGAAAAAGTAACTGTGGCAGAGTGTAGTGATTCAATAAAAAAAAAAAAGAAGAATCCACTGATTCCTATGAATACCAGAAGACTTATCGCGTCTACATGAGTCCGTGAGTCACTGACGGTAGTGAGGGTTGAGCTCATGAACGGTTAGAGAATCTGAAGATGATCTGAAGATGAGCGGTGAGTGAATCGCAGGGATGAGAAGGGCCAAATGGAGTGGTTGGAGGGCATGCTTTCTATTGTTTCCTAGACGGGATGAGTGGATATTTCCAAATCCCGGTAGCCCTAGAAGACCAAGAAAAGACAACGTTTACATGTCCCATGGGTACGTTTGCTTACCGGCGCATGCCGTTTGGGTTGTGCAATGCGCCGGCTACCTTTATGAGATGCATGTTAGCGATCTTTGGGGATTACATAGGGGAATTCATGGAGGTATTCATGGATGATTTTACTATATGGGGAGAAACTTTCGATAAATGTCTAGGCAATTTAGAAAAAGTGCTCAAAAGATTTTGGAGATAAACCTAGCGCTTAGTTGGGAAAAATGTTATTATATGGTAGAGGAAGGAATAGTGCTAGGTCACAAGGTGTCTAGATGGAACGGAGATGAAGGCCGATTAGTAGAGTGTTACTGATTTTATTATTATTATTATTATTATTATTATTATTATTATTAGTAAATTACCCGTGCGATGCAGTATTGATTTTTTATATTATATATTTAAATGATATAAATAATTATAATATTTGAGAGTGTACGTTTATTTGATTATTAGTTTTTCACACGCACGTTGCGCGATTGTGATAATGCCCAATGTTTATTTTTGAATAAATACTTTAAACTATATCAATGCAAGATTATATTGGATTTGTTCATGCATAGAAAATTAAATATTGAATTTGTTTATTTAAATATGTAATTCTATGTTTACAAATGCAAAATAATATAATCAAGATTGAATGTAGTTGTCACTAATATAATTGTTTGTAACTTTGTAAAAATGCTAGTCTAAATACTTAGGCTAATCTAACAATAATAGTCTAAATAAATACTATATTTGGTTGAAATTTCTCTAAATCTTTTTAATTCTCTTCTGGGTAACGTCGCCATTGTCTTCATCTTCAGTACATATCCTCTTCTTTTGTATTGGTAGTGTGTCATGTTCAATTGTCTTACTGGTGATAGCATAGAGGGAAGCATCATGCAATGAGATTATAGTGTAGGAAGTTGTGGGTTTGCCTTGTTGTGTAAACGACTGGGATCTTAGTTGTACAATAAACTCTTGATCTTGCAAGCGGTTGTTGATATTTGATAGTGGTAGATTTTTTCCCTACATGTTTCATTTGTTGTGAGATGTGTGTCATAGATTCTCATGTGAGAGTATTGAACAAAATATATATTAATATAATTGTTATGTTTGTAGAGGGTTCATGATTAGTACCTCTTGTTCTAGTTCCATAACTTGTTTGCTTGAACGTAACAACAATGTTTCTGCAGGTAGTCCGAATACTGATGCCACAATGTGCCCAGTCTCATCAACAATTTCCACATCCATTTTGCACCTGTGCATTTTGTAGTTCATATTTTTGGAATTAGTATAAATGAGTGTAGTACTTGATTTTGTGTGTGTGCATGTGTATGTTTTTTGTTAAATTTGTTTGTTGAATTGATACTAACCTTGGAGTGCCAACTGCTGTCTTTTCAACACAATGCATGCAATTAAATAGTTCGTCACTTTCTGCATAAACCTTTTTTAAACAGTGGCTACATCCTATATACCAAGTATTTTTGTTGTCAATGTTGATGCTGATTTTGCCCTTAACCCAAGCAGGTTGAGC
Organism: Ipomoea triloba; assembly: GCF_003576645.1. NCBI lineage: Eukaryota > Viridiplantae > Streptophyta > Magnoliopsida > Solanales > Convolvulaceae > Ipomoea > Ipomoea triloba. Next base: position 20,282,247 of record NC_044920.1, read on the forward strand.
CTATAAAATGGAATTGATTGTAAATTTAGATTAGTTCTAATATATATTTAAAGAATGCTCAATAAGTATTTTACTTACAGGATTAATCAATGCCGGAACAGTTGCTATTTTTGAAATTTCTTCTTTTTCTGGATTTGCAAGATTGATTGTAGCATTATTGTAGTCTCTTAATCTTTTCAATGCGTTAAGTGTGTCACAATGTTCTTTGGCCCTACATAGACATTTTTAATAATGATAATGATATATATATATATATATATATATATATATATATATATATATATATATATATATATATATATATATATATATATATATANATATATATATATATATATATATATATATATATATATATATATATATATATATATATATATATATATATATATATATATAATTATAAGAATAAAAGCATACCAATTCTTTAGTTGTTCAGCTCGAGGTATTTTTGGTTCAATCATTATTGTTGAATGAGTTCTTGTGGATAGAGAAATGCCTAGTTTATTTAAGGAATGATATAAGATAAGGTAGTAAGAAGTTATACATTTTAAATCATGTTAATAATGAAATACAATTTACCTTTGAAGTGAACAACTGTGATGTAGTCCAAAGATATTACAGGGTAGTTTCCCGCTTCAATTTCTTGACTTATTTGAATGCCCTCTTTATCAACAAATCCTCCCCAAGTAGTTAATATGATCGGCTTCAACCTGTTTTTTTAGTTTGCATGGGAGAAATAAAGACAATATAAATAAATGATTTATATCTCTTTTTATAACGAATTTAATTTTTTAGAATAAGTGTATTGTAGACGCCTAATTCTAAATTAAAGAAATGAATATGTATTATTATATTTTTTATTGTAAGTACTAATTTATTATATATATAAAATTTAATAAGAGTAATAGAATGGGGAATCTCACACACACACACACACACATATATATATATATATATATATACATACATACACGTATACCTGCTGTTTCTGTTCTTGACTCTTTCATATTGTGGAAATAATAATAACAAATACCAATAGACTCTTTCATATTGTGGAAATAATAATAACAAATACCAATACACACATATATATACACATACACGTATACCTGCTTAAATTTTTGGATGAGACTCAAAACAAATTGAGGAGGGGCACAGCTAAAGTAAGGGCCCAAAATCCTGAATCGCTGATGTTTGTACAATGCTTTAGATCCAGTTCAGCAGGTCTCTGGCAACCAGATGCAAGAACGGTGGCTGTTGCGTTGAAAAGACCTCGTACCTCGAGGACAGAGATTTCAGGTAGATGGCCTACATACTGTGAAACAAGACTCTGCATGAGCACTTAATAGCCTGTTTTAGAAGTCATTGCAGGGCTTATTCACAGTCCAACCTAAAAAAGAACATAAAAGACTAATACGCTACATCGCTACTCACCTGTGCATGAAGAACTTAACAGCGGAACAGTTTCCCCTATTTGTACTGCAGATTCCTGATCTGTATACATCTGCAAATCAAGAAGATAGCGTAATTGTACAACTACTTCATACTTGACAGAATGCATGCACAACTAAGTTAAGGAAATTCACTTGGAGATAATATGTAGAAATTACCTCCCATCAATCTCTTGTTGTTTCATTTCCAAACTGATAGTTTCCATGACCGGTTTGTATATCTCTTCTCCAAATAGATTTGCACTCTCTTTATCTGAGTTGTCACTTCTGAGGTTGAAGCATAATGTTCTCTAGTATTTTTAATTTTGTCCTCCAAAAGGATTTCCAGAATGTGGAATCCCATGGGAAGTGCAATCCATTCTCCCTACTAAGAACCTGATTGTATGTATAAACTCCTGAGCTTTTCTCTTGATAAAATCATTGAGACGGCAGAAATGTATTTATTTTCAGTTTTATCTGAAATAGCTTAGGATTTTAAAGAGGGTGACGACTGCTTTTATCTATAAAAAATCTCACTCAGGATCATGTAGGCAGCCTAATCCTATTTGAAGCAGAGTGGTTGTTTTCACAATTCTAGCCCATGACTCCAGGTTAAATACTAAACTATTAGCATCAAGTCACCTCCAAAAGGGTGAAGAGCAGTGCAAAAAAAGAGCAAAAGATTTTTAACATAGTTGGGCATCTATCTGATTATACCAGCAGAACAATAAAACTTAGTATATGAACACACACCAGATTCATGTTGACACTGCATTAATCAAGGAATGACCTCATCTTGATCCACTACATCAAGCTTCCCTAGAATATCAAGAGTTGTCAATCCCCAGTATGCTCCATTTACTCTAAGATGCTCCATCACCACAGATTCAAAATCATCTTTCTTCTGAAGGTAAAACAGAATAACTTGGGTGAAAATTACAACTATAGTTTATAGTCATAAATATCTACCAAATGGAAAATACATCTGCAAAAATTCAACAACATTCAAAATATCCATACTTTAACATGGTAATTAATAATAAGTAAAGCAAGAGTTAACTTGAACATTATATTCCAACTCCAAAAATAAAAAGGCAAGGGAAGAGTACACTTTAAATGAACAAGCCAATCTTGCTGCACGAACAAAGAGGCAGCATGTTAACAACAAACTACATCACACACTTTAGCAGAAAGGCACTCAAAGGCCTTAGCAAGAAGTTGCGCGAAGAGGGTTAGTCATGGAGAAAGACAATCAGAGTTACAATAAATAATATTAACTCGTGCTTTTTTTGAAAGTATAAAATCTAACTTGAATTAGCCATTTAAATACCTTCCACCCTTCTTTATAGGATTAAGAAATAGTATTTCAATAAAATCTATCTTAAGCTGATCAATATAAATTTATATTTATATGCTGACCTTTTCTATAAGATCAAGAATATCTTGGTTATCAACAAACTCTATATAACTCCAGTCAATTTCCTCTTTGGTATACTCTTCTTGTTCCATTTTGAAGACATACTGCAAAAGGAAAATAGCTAAGGTAATATTTGTATTACTGTTTCAGCTTTCATCAGTTTATTTTTTACGTTGCTATAAAAAGCTTGTGTGCAATGGAATTACTACCCAAATTTGTTGAATATATGTGAGGTACAAACCTGGTTGAAATGTTGCTGCAACTTTTCATTAGTCAAATTAATGCAGAATTGCTCGAAACTGCATGAAAGAGATTAGCTTCATTCACAGAAAATATAAATCCAAAAGTATCAAAACTACAGACTCTCAGACACAAATACATTGACAAGGCTTATTACCAAACCTTCATAATAATGAAAAGGAAAACAGAGTTGATAGTATAAAAGCTACCAGCAAGGAAATATCATTATACCAAAAAAGGTTAAAAGAAAAAGAGAATCAGACAGGCTTAAAGAACAGCTATGACCAAGGTTATACATGCTCAACAAAGTAGAATTAAATTTCTATTTCATGGCATTACAAAATTTACTGACCTCCTCAAGTCGAACAATGCTTTCAGGGTCAAGTACCACTGCTAAAAAACCTTAAATGCAGTACTGATTTCCCCAAAACCAAAAACAAAAAAAAACAAAAAAAAAAAAAACACAAAATCACAACTTTGGTATTCAGTGTGTGCAAACCTTAACCAACAATGGAATTTAAAAGACCAAAGTATAAATAAATCCAACAAATAAAGAATATAATTCGACAACTTACCAGATGGGTGAGGCAACTTCTGATAACTGCTAAAAAAACCTTAAATGCAGTACTGATTTCCCCAAAATCAAAAAAAAAAAAAAAAAAAACACAAAATCACAACTTTGGTATTCAGTGTGTGCAAACCTTAACCAACAATGGAATTTAAAAGACCAAAGTATAAATAAAAAGGCACATGATAACTTATAACAAAAAGAAAAATACGCAGACCACAATCATGGAAAACAAACTGGTAACTCATTGGATATTACATGTGTCTTTAAGTTCTTAAATGTGAACTCTTCTCAATCTTTGGACGGCGATGATGTGTGATCAGCCAAAGCTGTCTATTTCTGTTCAATACATGTGATCACCAAACCATTTTTCTACTCAACTCAGTACAGAAATACTAATATGACAAACCAAATGGAATTCTCCTAAGGCGAAATTGGTTTCTAAAGATCAGGGAGTAAATGATGTTACTTTGAGCTGAATAACTGACCATAATAATAAATGGACTGGATGTTAGCAAACCCATCCAACAAATACCAAAACAAAACCCTATTCAACATTAACCAAATCAACCTTTAAAAATATATCTTCAAAACAAGTTAGTAGACATAGTGTGACTGGATAAAAATCCACAAAGACCACAAGTATATGAATTTTAGTTAATACAAATTGACAACATAATATGGTAGCATAACTCAACAACTGCAGCAACGGGAAGACAACACAACTGAATGACCGACTTTCAGACACCCACACTGATCATGCTGGATGACAAATCTGGACCTTCTCAACCCTTAAAACAATGCCCTTAAAGAATATAATTTGACAACTTACCAGATGGGTTAGGCAACTTCTGATAGGGAGGGTAAAATCTGCGATTGGGCGCACCCAGAGGACTCGACGAGAAATCAATCGATTTGATATGTAATATGATTTATATAACTTGTGATGACATTGTATGGGTTAAAATTTTTTTTTCAATAACTTGTGAGGATCATTTTGTGGTTCCTATTTTTATTATTCACCCCTATATATACAATATAACCTTATTAGCAAACATACATGATTTGTTTAATATAATATAAAGGATTTGACTTTGTAAAATATTTAATAGTGTTTATAATGGTTTATAATACTTTCTATATGGAAAGAAACATCCTAAAATCATAAATAAAACATAAAATACACATGTGGTACATATACTTACTAGTTTAAAAAAAAAATAGAAGGAAGAGCATGGCTAATTGATACTATTTTAAGTAACAAAAATAAATTATAATCAAATGAAATGAATCTCTATGTTAAATACCATGCATATTATAGTATTAAATGCATGTTGGTAATATGGACGTAATATGTGTATATTTATTTTTCTTTAATTAGTCATCCTAATATGTGTATGTTTAATTAACTTCCTAAATATGCAGAAAACTTATCGTTAATTTGAATAAAAATGAGGACATTTTATTGTGATTACTACATGGTAATAAGGAGTATATATTATTTTTAATTAATATTATGCTAATTATGATGTCCATGTAATCTGAATAATTATGGTAATTAAGGAGTATATATTATTCTTAACAAAATAATATGTAATGTATGGACGTAATGTATGTATGTTTAATTTCGTTTAATTATGGACGTAATATGTGTATGTTTATTTTCTTTAATTATGTCAATAATATGTGTACCATTAATTTCCTTAATTGATTAGATAAAATCTATATTACGTCAAGTATAAAAAAATAATTTAATAAAAGTATAATGTGTAAATTAATTTCTTAATTACCATAATTATTAAGATTTTGTTCAAAAGTAACCATTAGCATAATTCTATGTGTAATAGTATGAGAAGTTGAATAATTTATATATAATTGTATAGATCTAATAATATGTGAATTAGCGTAATAATATGTGAATTGAATAATTATCATAACATTTTTTTATTTCCTATAATTATGGATGTAATATGTGTATTATCAATTTTTTAAACTGAGTAGATAAAATTTATATTACAGGAAATATTACTTTCTTAATTGCCAAAATTTTTAAAGATTTTATTCAAAATTAATGAAAGGGAGTGCACGGATAATTCATATTACTTGAAGAAAAAAAATAAAATCGTTGTAAGATGACCGATCGTTGTTCAAATGAGAATGCACCGCCCAGGAGAGAACTGCGGACCAATCGCCGCGCGCCACGTGTCCAGATGTAGTTGCACCAAGGTTATAACTAGGTGCACTTGGTGCGTGAATGTTAACAAGGTAAATTGCTTGCATTTGCACGTGAAAATAGGTGCACAAGTGAAAGTAAAATGTATTACATGTGCTAGTGAAATGTACATTGAGCATCAACACTAAGTGCACCTAACGTTATAACTAGTTGCACCTAATGGTATAATTAGTTGCACCTATATGCACGAATATTAACAAGGTAAATTACTTACACTTGTAAGTGATTTTACTTGCAATTGTGCATCAACTACTTGCACTTATAACACATTTACTTGCACCAAAGTTCGAGATATTTACGAAAACGTCACCGCGTTGTTTTTTTTTTTAAAATTACATCTGATTCGTTGATCTGGACACGTGGATCGTGCTTATTTCTCTCCTGGGCACCCGTTTTCATTGGAGCGCGCCCCTATATATATATATATATATATATATATATATATATATATATATATATATTCTAATATATTGCATTTAGTTATATATTCTTGTATTTTAAAAACTATATATGTAATGAAATATTGATTAAAATTTGAAAACTTTTATATGTTGTTACATATTAATGATATTATCTTATTTGTTTCAATCCTATCCATTAATTATTAATCATTATTTATTTTAAATGTGTTTTTTAATACATGCATTATACTCTCTGTCTTCATTGGTCAAACCAACTCTTTCTTCTTTGTTTATTTTCTTTAGTATTTTTACTTATTTTTAAATTTTTTTTTTGTGTTTAATAGTACTTTTTGTTTAATTTCTAAATATATAAATTTTGTATACTAATACTAAAGTTAATATTATGAAAAAATTGAATTAAAAATAATTTCAGTCAAATTTCATTAATCGAACCACACACATAAAATAAGATGGAGGTAGTAATATAATGAATAATGACAACAATTTTGTAGACTGTCAGAGTAAATCATTGGGTTGAGTAGCTTATTCAGTTCGGAAAAAGTCTTTTTTGAAGATGACGATTAGACGCCCTAGTTCTTGAAAGTTAAAAAGAAAACTCTTGAATACTGGATTTGAATCTCTGGATTTTTAAGTATTACTGTATTAGAAATCCATTCAGATTTATTATCTATTAAAATAATAAAATCATAAATCATAAATACATTCTAATTTATCTATTAAAATAATAATTACTTTTTCTCCATATACAATGCGAATATGTGATTAATTATATTAGATATTTAAATTTTCATAATTATATTAAACATCGAAACAATACATAATTAATCTAAACAATAAAAATAGCTTAAAATTAATATTAATATTAACATTCAATACTACTCACCCCATAAATCTCATTTTCAGCTAGATGTGTATGATTAAATGGATAAGGTTAAATCTTAACTACAGATTACCACTCTACCTATACATCAGTTACACAAATCATTTGAGATTTTCAAGGGATTTCAAATGCAAGTTCATTATTATATAATTCTAAATCATTGTTAAACAAAAGCCTATTCCCTTAGAAGCTCAAACATAAACTAAAATGGCTGCTATACAGGGTTTTTTTATTAGTTGTATTTTAGCCACACTGGCTGTGGTGGTGGTGCATGGTGTTCAGGCGACATCTCCGAGCACAAATTGTTTAGATATATTGTTATCTGGTGTGTAAAATTACATTATGTATGCATTTTTCTTTTCACCTTTTTTTATGATAATTTTTATATATATAATTACAAGCACAGAGACTTATCTCAAATATAAGAAAACAAATATATTAATTAACTTACATTTTTTGGAATGAATAGATGTGAAGGAGTGTCTTTTGTACGTAAGAGAAGGGAGCCATGCCGAGAAGCCGAGCGGGAGTTGTTGCATGGGATTGAACAAGGTGGCGGAGACTCACGGGGAGTGTTTTTGCTTTGCCATTAAACACGCCGCCGGTTTTGGGATTCCGGTTGATATGGACCGGGCCGCGGATCTTCATTCTGCTTGTGGGGTCACAAATGACATAAAACTCAGCTGCCGTGATGGTGAGTGTTCCTTCATCGGGCCCGCACGAATATAATTCACTGATTTACTAGACAGTGTTTGAGAAGAGACTAGCAGTAACGTAGATTTATGTTCAAAGCCCTACATTTGATCCTGTCGTTCTAATTTACATCTTTTCACATGTTCTGTTGGGGCAAGAGTGTGGGGCTATTAGAGTTGTTTTAATGTATTATTTATTCACTAATTTGACTATTTGTATACATGCAGTAGTATCTATGTCTCCTGGTTCATCACCTGTTCAACCTCCTGGTAATTCTCTCCAATTATTCATTTCAATGTAATGTAGTAAACATTTTGTTTGATTGTAATATTGTGCGAGAAAAACAATTGATTTTTGTTGTTTGTATGTTTTGGCATTTGCAGCTTTTTCTCCCACTCCGGCACCACTTACCAACACTTTGCCTTTGGTGTTGCCGCCGGCCCCGGAATCCCCTGATTCTCCGATTCCGGCACCGTTTAAGTCTTTAGAACCACCATCTCCTTCGGTGTCGTCGCCGGCCCCTGATTCTCCAATTCCGGCGCCGTTAAAGTCTTTAGAACCACCGTCTCCTTCGGTGTCGTCGCCGGCTCCGGATTCCCCTGATTCTCCAATTCCGGCACCGCTTAAGTCTTCGGAACCACCATCTCCGTCGGTGTTGCCGCCGGCGGCTAATTCCCCTGATTCTCCGATTCAGGCACCGCTTAAGTCTTCAGAACCACCGTCTCCTTCGGTGTCGTCGCCGGCGGCTAATTCCCCTGCTTCTCCAATTCCGGCACCGCTTAAATCTTCAGAACCACCGTCTCCTACGGTGTCGCCGGCGGCGGCTGATTCCCCTAATTCTCCAATTCCGGCACCGCTTAAGTCTTCTGAATCACCATCGCCTTCGCCGGCTCTCGCCTCTTCAATTTCGGAACCACCATCTTCTTCGGTGTTGGCGCCGATTGCCGCTTCTCCAACTGCACCTCCGAAGTCTTCTCCTACTTCGGCTCCTCCAAAACCGGCAGTCACCTCCGGGCATAGTCCGGCACCTGAAAAATCCGCCGGCTACAACATCTTATCATTTTCAGTTGCTTTTAGCGCGGCGGCGGCCTTGGTGTCATTCATGTTTGTGGTAGCTTAGTTAGTTTAGGTAGGAAATAATTATGGATTTTCCGTTTGTTTAGTATATTAGTTAGTTTGTGATTAGCAGAGCTTAGTTACTTCGTAGCGTAGTATCAAACTTTTATTAGTGTTTATAATTAGTTTTTCTTTAGGATTTATTATAACATTCTTTAACCTTCTACCCATTTTATGTTTCACAATTTCTATTTCAATTTTCTGTGCCGGAGCTCGGAGGTAATATACAGCCATACAGGTGATTGGTAAATGGCTGATTCAAGTTTTTTTTTTTTAATGTGAATTTTATATTATCAAAATTAAGATAATACTTCCTCTGTCTCATTTTATCTGTTTTACTTATATTTCAGTGGTCAAACTAATTATTTTTTTTCTTTATTATTTTTTTGTGTGTTTAATAGTACTTTTAGTGTAGTTTCTAAATATATAAATTTTAACTTAATTTTATAAAAAATTGAATTAAAAATAACTCCAGTCAGTCTCATTAATTGAATTAGACATATAAAATTTGAAAATATTAAAATAAAAACGAAACAATGTTGAATGGGTAAAGAATCTATTTATCTTCAGCTCAGCATGAACTCCGGAGGTCAAAATAGAAATAAAATTCATGTCGAGCAAGCTTAATTCTATATATAATCTATTTCGCCATTTAGTTCAGATAAACTAGTTCAACCAATTTTAATTTTTTAGGTTTTATTTTCTTTATTTTATTATATTTTTTGGTGGAGTTGAAATCAAAGCAGGAAATTACCATGGATGACCAGGGTATGGTTTTGCATTTAACAATATTTATTAATTATAGACACATAATATGTTGTATCTCCAATTTATTTATAGATACATACTCTAGTTAGTAAAGACACATTTTTAATTGTAGACATATAACTTAAATATCATTTTGTATTAAGATATGCAATGTAAGTAGACATGATCCATGTTATTTACATATTAATTGTAAACATATAATTTTTGTATCAGAGTAAACAATACAAAGTAGATTCGGTTTATGGTATAATAATGGCCTGGGGCTCTGGGCCGTTGAGACATAAAAATTGAAAAATCACAAAACTATGAACCTTGTCGCTGGTAGTGTATAAGCCCAATAAATTTAAATACCCATTTCGTGATACAAAAATAAGGAATAAAAGTTAAATAATTTTGCCAAGCACCTTATGCTAAAATGTTATGTAGTGACTTCCCATATGAGAGGTTATTTCGAGCCTTAGGGTCAGTTGTGTTCAAACTAATACGTACCTACATTTTTGAAGTAGGCAAAATTGATGCATTTTTGGAGGATGATGCAAGTTTATGTATTACAATGTTTTAACTATTAATAAAAGAATATCACTGCACTTTTTCATTTAAATTATTGTAAAAGTGTAATATCAGTTCAGCACAACTGCAATTCCAGATGGATGAAACGGCATCTGTTGTTCCTTTTCTACACAACCACAGTATCAGTCATGACCATCGTCCACAATGCATTGTGGACCATGGTCCACGGTATAACAATTGACAAACTTGTTGTTAACCTGCTAAAAATGTTAATTGCTCTTTTTTTCATGTTCATGAATTAAATTGGCGCTTATTCGAATTCAGTGGCTTAATTGCTATCCCCAAATAGTCAATGCCTTATTTGTACCTTTTCACTAAATTAAATGAAACCTACATCAGCCAAGTACCTTGTGGTCTGATGGCATCACTGTTACTATTCCAAATGGAAGGTCTCAAGTTCGAGTCCCATTCCAATCAAGAATGTTGGCATTATCATGTTGTTTGAGCAGATATGTATAGGGTTAGATTGTATTAATCACACTCCGATGAATAGAGTAGAATTAAGTAATTAATCATTAATTCTTAAACCAGAAATTTCCTAGTCAACGTTTATATCCTTTAATGTCATTAAGTAATAAATAAATAAAGCAGGTTAATTTCAAAATTTTGTGATCCGCAACAATTGGTCGGCTGAATAGTTTTCAAAAAAGTCATCCAAACTAATACGGAATATAAATATATTGCATGCATTCTAATAATTGAGAAATAATTGAGAAAATTATTACTCCCATAGTCTTAGGAAGTTGACTCAGTGTCCGGTAGACCTAATTCTGAAATAAATAAATAAATAAATAAATAAATAAATATATATATATATATATGTGTGTGTGTGTGTGTGTTTAAATGTGTCCGCGCCTTCCCGTGCGGTAGGTGCGGTTCGCACCACTCAATGTTAGAAAATGCACAACTCAATGTTAAAAAACACACCACAATGAAAATACACAAAAATACCAAAAAACATATCACACACCCAAAATAATGCACCATAACTCCACTGTCCGTAATGGTGCATTTGCTAACACGGTGTGGTGTATATTTGCATACCTAGTGGTGTGTTTTTTGGTGATGCGTACCTAATGATGCATATTTGTGTGTTGCATTTTCTAACAATGAGTGATGTATATTTATATACATAGTGGTGCGGCCTAATGTTATAACTAGGTGCACCTAGGTGCACCCAAATGCAAAAATGTTAACAAGGTAAATTAATTGCACTTGTAACTGAAAATAGGTGCACAAGGTCAAGTAAAATGTATTACAGGTGCAAGTAAATTATACACTGAGCATCAATACTAAGTGCACCTAATGTTATAACTAGGTGCATCTAATTACCTAGCTAGGTTGCACTCAGGTGCAAGAATGTTAACAAGGTAAATTACTTGCACTTGTAACTGAAAATAGGTGCACAAGTGCAACTAAAATGTATTGCAGATGCAAGGAAAATGTATTACAGGTGCAAGTGAATTGTACACTGAGCATCAATACTAAGTGCACTTAATGTTATAACTAGGTGCACCTAATGTTATAATTAGGTGCACCTAGGTTGCACCCAGGTGCATGAATATTAACAAGGTAAATTACTTGCACTTAGCTTGTAAGTGAGAATAGGTGCGAAAATATGTGCACTTGTAAGTGAAACTAGGTGCACTTATAACACAATTACTTGCACCAAAGTTCGAGTTATTTAAGAAAATGTCACCCCGTCTTTTTTCATATGATTCGTTGATCTGGACACGTTGACGGCTGTGAAGCGTTCTCATTTTCTTCTTGGGCGGCAATTTGAATGGGATATATATATATATATATATATATATGGTAGAGTTCCCGTGCGAACAGTGTTTCCCGTGTGGTCGTGCGGTAATGCACCATTAGGTACGCATAAATGCACCACAAAGTGTTCGGAAATGCACAATTTTGGTGTAGTGCATTTTTTTGTGTGTAGTGCATTTTGTAGTGGATTTCACTGTTGTGCGTTTTCAAACACTGTGTGGTGCATTTATGCATATCTAATGATGCAATTTGCACCGGAAGTCTTGATGACCTCATTTGAACTAGGATCTATATAGTGTTTTCGTTTACAAAATGCACATAGACAACACACTAAAGACAACAGTTCGGTAAAAACCGTTGTATTTGAAGTGTTGTGTATTCAAGTACGCTTAAAGACGACACACCAACAACAACAATTAAATAAAACTGTTGTCTTTTAAAAAACTAACACACAAAGACAACAATTTAAAAAAATCGTTATCTTTGTAGTGTTGTCTTTTACAAAATGCACATAGACAACATACTAAAGACAATAGTCCGGTAAACTCCGTTGTCTTTGAAGTGTTGTGTATTCAAGTGCAATCAAAGACAATACACTAACGCCAACGGTTAAATAAAATCGTTGTCATTAAAAAAACGCGCACAAAAACAACGATTTAAAAAAAAAAACTATTGTCTTTGTAGTATTTTCTTTTTACAAAATACACATTGACAACACATTAAAAACAATAATTTGGTAAAATATGTTATCTTTGACAAAAGTGTTGCATCAAAGATAACAATTTTGGACAAAACTGGTGTCTATTACGTAAAAGACAACACTTTTGTCATTATAGTGTAGTTTTTGTGCATTTTTCTTTTATTGTAGCCAAGGGATGAAGTATGAGTAGGGCTTCTTTGGCATGTCCAAGACATCTTTTACCCTGCACTACCACTTGTACTAGCTTGTAGCGTTCTAAAAAGATCAATCCAGTCTAGCTACTAAAGACAAATTGAGCTCTCTATCTCTTCATATTTATAAATCAAAACATTTTCATCTCATCTCTTACTTTTTACCTCATAATAAGATATTGTAATTATAGACCCTTTTTTTTTTGAAAATTTGTAATTATAGACCCTTATTCAATTCGTGATGTAATTTACACTATCATCATCTACTATTATACTTATTTGTTAGGGTCAAATCTTGAAGAAATCAAAATCCCATATGTAATAATTCAATTTGACGTACGCCTTGTTTGGTAAATGGCCGTTGACTGATTCGGTTGGCTGTTTGGATTAAAATGTATGATTTGTTGATAATATTAGAAGATTGTAGAAAGTTGTTTGATAAATTGGCTGTTAGCTGATAGCTATTTGGTATAATTTCTTTTTTAAAAAAGCTAATTGAAAATGCTGCTTTGAGTAGCCTTTTGAATTTTAGCATTTTGGAGTTACAAAAAGCTTATTAACCAAACAACTATTAGTGGTCAAATAAGTCAAAATTGACTGATAGGCTGATTATTTACCAAACAGGGTTGTAGTATCTTTTATATAATTGTAAATATAAAGCAATGAACATGATACTTATTATAAACTTTTGTAAACTAAAATCAATTTACACATCATCAATAAATTAATTAAGCCTTGTGTAATTCATCTATTGATTATTTAATTAATTAAATCTTACTTTTAAAATAATTAACCCCTTAATCTTTATTTCCCCGTTGAACTTCTAATCTCAACATTGAATTGCTGCATAACGTGTATTGCAGAATATCTTACTATTTTTTAATGTAGGTACACATAATTTTTAAATTGTTAAGAAATTAAATCCTTAATATTGAAAATTCTGTACAATATTAAGTCATACCATAATTGGGTAGGGTAGGCCAGTCCTATGTGACAGTATGGAAATAATATGAGGTATGTTAGGGGCAAATTTTTATTTTTTTTGGACCATAAATAAAATTAATGTATATTTTTTATATACTAAATGCACATTATTATTTAAAAAAATACATTATTTATGTACTAGATATTTATTATTTAATAATATACAAAATAATGTTTCTTTCAATATTCAAGTATATATGTACTATCAAATAATGCAGATTCAATAGACAAATAATATGGCTCTTAGCTGTTGGCTGTTGGTAAATGGCTGTTAGGTGAAGCTGTTGGCTAATTGGGTTAGAATGTATGGTTAGTTGATAACATTAGCTGATTGTACACAGATGTTTGGTAAATTAACTGTTAGCTGATAACTATTTGGTATAATTTCTTTTCTTAAAAAGCTAATTGAAAAGGTTGCTTTGAGTAACCTTTTTGAATTTAAGTATTTTGGAGTTACAAAAAGTTTATTAATCAAACACTTATATTGATTTTTTAACCAAGTCAAACAACTAATAGTGGTCAAATAAATCAAAATTGGCTAATAGGTTAATTATTTACGAAACATGACCTATATGTATTTTTAGTATATTAAAAAAGTACATTTTATTTCTGATTTATACAACTATGTGGACCATGACCGATGGAATAATGATGGTACATTAGTTGAGTCGGTTGAAGAATGCATCTTTCGGTTGGTGATAAAGCATAAGCAGAAATGGATGGAGGACTGGGAATACTCATGGGTCATTCATTTTGAAGGCATATTTACCTCATTTCGTGGTAGATCATATCAAATCGAGGACCATTCGTCCACCACATTGTGAAGTGATAAAACCACGCTGAAAAAGATGAGAAGAAAATGGGATTCATAATTCCAAGTTTCAGATATTCCTGGGGGACCATTCTGCATCCCTTGCCATACGTTCCTCGCCATTCGTGTCTCGAATCAACATATCTCATGTATTGGATGTAGCTCTCAAGTTCAAGAATATGTTCGGTCTAAATTAAATTTATATATATATATATATATATATATATATATATATATATATGATATTTAACACATTTCTCATATTTTTGACGAGTCACACACCATAAGTGAATATGTCCTAGGCGCATACCAGCAGGGACGTATCCAGGAATTTGTTCCGGGGTGAAGTATTAAAATAAAATAGATAGTTAAAAAAAAAGGAAGAAATACTTAAAGAAATATAATCATAAATATTGTTGGATATAGGCGATAAATAAAATACAGCAAAAGCCGGCTTTACCATCTTGTCTAACTCTTTGTTTATTATATCTGTTTTTATATATTTATATCTAAAACATGTATATATATACATATATATACATACAAGGCTATATATAGAGTGGGGGTGGAGTGAGTGGGGGCAGCTGCACCCACTGCCCCCATAGTGGCTCCGTCACTACCTACCAGGAAGGGCGAATGTGTTCTAGACTTCTAGGTCGACAAAAGAAAGGGGTCGTCCTAATATCACCTTATTTTCATTTAACTAAAACACTGCAATCTCTACCTTAGGCATCGGTGGTGGCAATGATATGATGATGGCAACAGTAACAGTTTGGTAGTGCTTGTTAGGTATATCTGTACTCTAACGATACGAATAAATTAAATACGAGGAACCTAACTCGTAGCAGTGGGAGCAAAATCAATGGTTATTTTGAACCATAGTTGATATCTTCTCGTGTTGTGTTGCTTCTTGGATAATAGACTTGCAGAGTAATGTTAGTCGCTTTGCCTCATACTTATTCATAATCCTAGATAGTGTATTGATGTTAATCTGAGCAGCATAAGTACCTTAAATTGAAAGTGTTATATAATGTATATCTTATATCCTATCAATATAGATTTTATATTAGGCGAGTCTAGTTGACAAACAACTTAGTTTTTCTGAGAATAACTTAGTCTAGTTGACTAACAACTTAGTTATTTAATTAGTCCAATCAAACTAATTAGTAAATCTAGTCAACTTGAACCACTTAATTTAAGATCTAATAAATAATATTTGTACCATGGTCCACACAATAGTGATTGATAATATATATTATAAGTACAGGAAAATCTTGCAATGTTGTCTTCCATTTTGCAACTCACTACTCACTCTCTAAATCCGAGGAACAATGGAGAGAATTGAAACAATTTTACTCTTTTAGATATAAGAATTTTGGAGTTCTAGGGATGACAGAGTAAATAGGAGATCAGATTAGCTTATTATATATTATTGTTATGTGGTGGGTCAAAAATTGGTATGGATGAGTCGTTATAAAATAGGTAAATTGATAAGTGTTTTTTTTCTTAATTATTGGAAAGAAATTATATATCAAATAGACTAAAATATAAAAAAAAATATATATATAGGCTAAATTTTGCAATAAAAAAAAGATATGACAAAATTAATTGGATGGGCAAAGCATAGGGCCATATGTTTGGTTTGCATGACTAATTATCTACACTTATAATAAGAGCCAATAATGTTAGACCCCTAACTGGAACTAAAAAAATGTTAGTGTAATAGTCTGCTATAACATATTGTACTTTGTGTTCTTCTTATTGTGCAACCTCCAATTAAATTCCTAATATATCCTAATCATTTATAATTTTACCAAATTCTTTCCGTTAAATATAACGGAAGTTTAACATTAAATTTGTTAGGCAATTTGTTTCTTTATTGCAGTTTTCAAACAAATTGGCAATATTCTATAATACAATTCTATATAGATTCCTAACTTAAAATTAGAATATTGAAGTCTTAATAGAATTCTATAATACAAATTTTTTATAGATTCCTAACCAAACCATTATTCTACCCAAAATAACAATATATAAACCCCTCCCATTCTCATTGGTATTCACCTAAAACCAGACCTAACATATTCTGCAACACACCATCTACTTGATATTCTATAGGTATGATTGTCAAAATATTATCATGCTAATTCTATTATTTTGTATTTGTATTCATAATGTTGTGGTTCTCATTTTATTTCTCTATAATCTACACATTTAGTTACTCCTAACTCCCAAATCTATGGTTTTTGAATTTATGTTGTGGTTCACATTATATTATTTCATAACATCTTATGAACATATTTTCCATGACACAAGGATATTAGTCATGATAAATGCAGTAAAGTTAATAGATATCGACACACAAACTGTGGGCTGGAGTTGTACAATTCATGTCATTAAGAAAAACGAACCAAAAAACGCTATTAGAACATCAGAGAAAAAGTATATGTTCATCGTCCTTGAGGATGAAACAGTAAGTAAATAGTAAAAAATTTCGCCCTATTATTATTATTATTATTATTATTATTATATTTTTATCATTATTAGTATTATTATTATTATGAAGATGCTCTCATTCACCACCAATATCATTGTAAATGCTATATCTAAATGCAAGGAACTCAGGTTCAATCAATAGTGTTTGATAATGGCATTGGAATGCATGATATCACTTTACAAACCAACAAATGGTACATCATCTCAAATGTCATTGTCAAACCTGTCCGGACGAACTATAAAACACTTGATTACAAATACAATTGCACATGGATTTTAAATGGTCGGACCGGTGTCCAAACAAGTGACAATGATGACACGTCATTTGCTCCCATGTAAGTGGTTTATTTGTTTCTACTTACTTTAGTTGTAATTTAGATATTTACAATTTCGTTATGTTTTATTAAAATATATAAGTATCGAGACTATTTATTTGATTTTTATTAATTTAGTATTTTTTTCTCTCTCTCATTATTATATGACTACTTTAACCAATTAAGGAACACTAATTTAAAAATATGCATTGGACAATGGTTTAATCGCGCAACGCGCGTGTGATAACTAGTCCAACGTATATAGCAAGTTGAATACAACTAAAGACATTTGAGAATCCTTAATTAGAACATAAATACAAGGGCAAGACTTTTGAGGCAAAGGAATTTGTTATTGATTTACTCCTTGATATTAAGATAGTGGATTCTAAAATAGTGTTCTAGTGAAGTTGAAGGAATTTAGATGATCCTCCCCAATGCAATTCAAGATGAAGGCATGATCACAAGTGAAGCTTTTAAGCGGCATCAATCACTCATTTGTTACCACCAGTATGGAAAGACTTCAAAATTTTCCTTTATTAAACAAGTGAAATGAGATGAAAATAGAACATTTCATCCTTTGTCTAGTGTTCAATTCGTTGACCAAAAAGGGCAAACTCATGACATCTGTATAAAGGTTAGAAGGCCATGTGTAAGCTAGGTATATGATCGTTTACACAACGTGTATTGGACAACCAATAAAGTAAATATATCTTTACCAAGCTAAGGAGAGTTCAAAGAGTAACAACACCTACACATCCTATATAGACATCATCTATTGAACATTATATATAGTGTTGTTTTTTCCTTGAAAATCAATGCTTCATTCGTGTGGAAATTAAAATAGTTACAAAAGTAACATTTTGAGACATTATTTTGAGTGGAATTCCCTACTTATTTGGATTGGGTCAAAGTAGATTCTAATTCTTTTATGTGAGGAGATGAATTCTATATATTTATAAGCTCAAAATAAACCAAGCACCTTGTGCTCAAATGACACTTTTATCTCTCTCATTGAGAGACGGTCACAGGTTCTGGTGGTGAAATATTGACTTTTTGAACTGCAACAAATAGAGAAAGTATATAACAGATAGATATTACCTTGTAATAGAGTTAATAATACTCAAAATAAATAATGGGGAAACATAAAAAATCATTAATTTTATATAATGTCTCAAGTTGGAAACTTACTAAAAGCATGGTTGAAAAAATCGCTAGGCGCTCGGAGAGCGCCTAGCGCCTAGGACGCCTAGCCGGGGATTAATCGGCGCCTAGGCGCCCGTGTATTTTTTATTTTATTTTTTATTTTTTAAAAATTTTTTCAAGTATTTTTTTATTTTTTAAAGACTAATAATTATAAATTATATAATACTTGAATAGTTAATACTAAAATATTAAATATTAACCTAAAAAATATATAAAGTTTGTATAATATAAAATTATTTCGCTCAAAACGATGTTGTTTTGAGTGAAATAACCCATTAAAAAAAAAGAACAATAGTTAATCGACCGACTAGAAGGCCTAGTCGGTCTAGTCGACGCCTAGGCAGTCAGCGCCTAAGCGGTCGCCTAGCCGGCCAGCCGCCTCGACCACCATTTAATGTGATACGCTAGGCGGTCGACCAGCGCCTAGCGCCTAGGCGGGAATTAATCGGCGCCTAGGCGGGATTTTTGCAACACTGACTAAAAGTGTAATATGAGTTAGGTATTACGATATTGTCGTTAAACTTTTTGTGTATATTTCTTTGATTTATTTGAGGTACATTGTTGGACTTGTTGAAATTAAAAGAACTTATTGATAATTAATGAATAAAGAACGAATATGATTATTGCTAATAATTGTCATTATTATTTAAAAAATCACATGCCTAACAGCCAGCCGCCCAACCTTATCTTCCAATTTGCCTTATTTCAATTATTCTCAACCTCCAAATTAAACATACATTATGACAATGATGTAAACTAGTTTTCATGCTTTTGTTGTCAATTAATAATTGGTATTATTGTTCACCAAAGCATGTTTTGAAGCCTATACTTAGAAGTGATGAGGAAGTCTGAAAGGGCATTGGGCCCCTACCACTTCGAAATATATTCCATTTTTTGTTCTTTCGTTTTCGACGTCTCAAGCGCATAATTCTGGCCAATAGATCAGTGGGTCAGTTGTTATGCCGTGGACCCAGGTCCACCAAGGTGGACTTGCGTCTACATTCACATACACTATACTCTACATTCATAATTTGTAAATTCCACATTCACACATTACAAGATTATATGTTTAGTAATTATACTCTACATTCACATACACTATACACTACATTCACAATTTGTAAACTCTACATTCACACATTCAAAACTCTATATTCACAGGTCCTATATATACTCCACATTCACAACTTGAGAACTCCACATTCACACATTACAGGGCTACTAGTTGCTAGAACTTTTTAACTCTATTACAGATTCACACATGCATAACTCTACATTCACGATTTCTATACTCCATATTCACAATTTGAAACCTCCACATTCACACATTTCTGGGCAACTCTACATTCACACAATCATAAATCTACATTCACGATTTCTATACTCTACATTCACACTTTGAAATCTCTACATTCACACATTTTTGGACAACTCTATATTCAGCAATATGTTCACTAAAAAAAAAAAGACAAAAATGACGTAATTTTGGACCCAGGTCCACCTTGCAAGGTGGACCTGGGTCCACAACATAATTTGCCTCAGTGGGGAGTTATAAGGTTTGGAATTTTACTATCAGAAAGATTGTGTTTAATTTTTCGGTCATTTATATTTAAATGGAATAGATCAGTCCATCAGTCCATGCCTCCATTTATTTGTAATGTTATTGTTGTTGGTTAAAGAAGTTCTCCGATCCATTTCTTTAGATAAAAAAAAAAAAGGATAAAAATAGTTAATTTCATTTTTGATCCTACATTTATAGGTGGCAGTTCACTTTTAGCCATTTTTTTCAAAATATTCACTTTTGGTCGTCATAGTATTACTGTGGCATGACCATTTTCAGTTCTCTATCAACAAAATAATTTAAATTTCGTTAAATATAAAGATATTTCAGTCTTCAATTATGATTTTTTTAAAAAAAATAAATAAAAAGAATATAGTAGTCAACCTACTTTTTATAGAAAAGATCGAAATGTCCTTGTATTTAACTGCATTTCAATGATTTTATTGACGAAAGATAATACTATGACCAAATGAAGATGTTTTGATAAAAAAAAAAAAAAGACTCAAGTGAACGTTTTGAAATAAGTAGTGAATTCCACTCAAAATATAGTAGGCAACCTACTTTTTATAGAAAAGATCTAAATGTCGTTGTATTTAACTGCATTTCAATGACTTTATTGACGAAAGATAATACTATGCCCAAATGAAGATGTTTTGATAAAAAAAAGACCAAATCAAAAAGTTTGACTGACATCTATAAATCTAAGATAAAGAGTAGAATTAACTCAGAAAAAAAAAAAAGAATAGAAATTTTCATTTTTAAACCTCAGCTATTATCATTCCAATACTTTAATTTGCATCATATCGTTATTGACTCTTTTCTTCCCATTTAGATTGGACTCATTGGAGTCGTGTGTAGGTTTCATATGATTATTGTACATTGGAGTCAGAGATTGCTTGTTTATGATTTCGCGTTTCTTGATCGATCCCTAATGCCTGTCAAGTGAATGCTACAAAATTGCTGCTTATCACATCATCGTCGCTTTCTTATCATATAGTTTAGAAATTCTGCCCGCATATGCCCAAACCTTTTACATTCGAAGTTTTGAAAATACATTGAAATTAAAAAAAAAAAAAAAATCATATCAACTAATAGGGAGCTTGCTAATAATTTAAGTGGCTTGTTTTAATACCACTACTAAGAATTTTGACATGATTTAGATAAGAAAAATCACCTTGACAATCGAATATGAACGAAAAAAATTTTGGTTTATTGCAACACCCGTTATAATAAACAAAAAGAAAATATCATATCAACACTAAATTTTAACATAGTTTGGAAACGTCCTATTTTCGGGGCAATCACCCATAGGTGATAGCTAAATTCAAGATAAAAGATTCGAAAAGGCTAATTTACACAATTGTAGAAACCCATCTACTAATTGTAACCCCAACCTACTATCATTATGCGAGAACTTAGACCACACAAGATTTCCCATAACTTATATATATATGTATCACCTATAAAGATGGTCCAATTGAATAAAGATTAACAATAAAATTGTTGCTTGAGACTTACAAGAAAAACAGCAATACCTAAAGGTACCCCGAGCTCTATGATCCCTCTAGATGAATTATATTTTAAAATTGCTCTACAACGTAACTTCTTTGTTGATTTTCTCTGTATAAATCGATCATTTCCTTATTCACAATAATTGTTGAATAGAGATATTCAATCCTTCTTGATAGATCTTGAATTTTTCTTAACCACGGATGGTCGAACGGCAGACCAACACCACCGGAAAATCGACTAACACTTTATCAGAAATTAGAGTGACTTCTCAACCCTCTTTGTATTCTGAATTGCTTGTGAGTACAGAGAATCGCTTATCCTTCTTTCAAGGCCTTACACCCCTATTTATACAAGCTAAGAGGGATTTCTCCCTTTGGAAACCTTAAACTACCATAATCAAGTTAGGAAATCTTCCCTTATTACATTTAGACACTTTCATAACCCATCTCGATCTTCCTTTCGTATCTTCCGCCTTCCACCGCTTGACTCTTTTAGGAAATTCTCATAACCGCCTTTCTCACACCACCTTATTTACCTCGGCCACGGCCCCTAGGTCGGTCTGGGCCGACTCCTCTCCTTTAGTCTGTTCCTTTTTCCATGGTAATTAACTGTTTCAATAACATTGTTCAATCACTCTCAGTCTAAGATTTTCAGCTGCCTTGTCACTTCTACAACAAACCCTTGGTCAGCCGACTCATCATCGACCGACCTGCGCCGTATCATCGTTCCTTCCTCCGAATCCTTCAAGCTCGACTTCTCCATTCCTCTTTCCTTCTTCATCAGTCGTCCCTTCTGTTTATGCCGAGCTTCTAGTACCGAGCCTTAACCTATCCCCCATCATCTAGTTCATCATTTTCCCTAGCCACGCAAAGCACGGTTTGGGGAAATGTGTTTGCTTCCTCGTCCTTAGAGAAAATTTTACTCCCCAGCCTTCCACTTTCCCGAGTTACGCGAAGCATGACTCGGAAAAGTACCAATAACTCGGCCTATGCCATCGACCCGTCCTCTTCGTACCTTAACACTTCCACTTTGCCTCACTTAGAGAAAGTTTTTTACTCCCCCCCCCCCCC
>NC_044920.1:20305455-20314303 GCF_003576645.1 Ipomoea triloba
TTTTTTTCCCCCCCCCCCCCCCAATCCCTCACTTTCCTGAGATACGCAAAGTACGACTCAGAAAAGTACTTGCAACTGGGTCTCGAGCTTTCCTCGTCCGTAGCCATCACTCGTCCCATCCCGAGCTTCCACCTTTGGCTCTATCTTCTCAATGTCTCGTCATTGGTTAAGTCCAGCACAGTAACTACCCACGATCCTTATCTTCTCTTGGACAGCGAGCTTCTGACATCGTCACGTCACCTTAACTACGTTCACTGAGTGCAACTGCCGGCTGCCATTTTCAAGGCAAGCTTCCATCGATAAATAGTATTGATGCTTCCATATTTGTTCATCTGCCTACGTTTTAAACCTGCCCTTTGAAAACCATGGGACTCAAACGCAAAGCTTCTGCTCCGGCTCACCGGCGATCCTCCCTGCAAGCTTCCATCGATAAATAGCATTGCTGCTTCCATATTCACTTTAGCGACGGAATTAAAATTGGTCGTAAAAATTTAGCGACGCCACTTTTAGCAACGGACAAATTCCGTCACTAATCCACCGCTAAAGTGAATAGCGACGGATTTTTCCCTTTCTAGTGACGGAATTTTCTGTCGCTATTTTTGTGTTTTTTTGTAGTGCTCTGCCTAAGCGCGTATGGCCGAACGAAAAGAGCGTTTGAGGTCTCGCTGTCTTCTCCCCAGCGATGACCCTACCTGGCCTGTCGACATCCCGTTGGAGGCAGAAGAAGATGGTTGGGTCCTTGCACCTAGTGACCAGGCGCTCGAGGAAGAAGAACCAGTTCTCGACGAGCCAATGCTGTTAGACGTACTTATTCCTAACCCAGACTATCGGTACTTCTTCAATGAACTTTGTGCCATGATAGATCGCGGTACTCCTAACGGTGTTCTCCGGGCACTCTTATGGGAGGAGTACCGTGATTATGCATCTTCCCCAGCTCCGACGACTCCGGCCGTCTCTTCTGAAGTTGCTCCTCCTCCGACTAAGTAGGTTTAGGGACTTAACCTAGAATAGTCCCACTTTTTGCTGGTTTTTGCTGAAAGGGTGCTCCACTGGCCTTTTCTTTTTATTTTGAATGTAAATATTCAGCTTCCAGGCTTTATGAATGAAGGTCATCTTTTGCTCGTACTCGCCTTTTACTCTCTGCGTGTTTCTACTAATCAGGTCGACTCATACCATAGTCATTCTCTTGGTCCTCGGAGGACTACCCAAAATCTTCTGCCCCTTCAAATTCAAGGACAGACCAGTCCCTCAGACCTTTAGCCGACGGGATTGAGGTCGACATTTCCCTCCTTTAGAGATCTTGTCGCGGGATCTTACTCTTTGGCCTTTTCGGACGGTCCTCATGCACTAAAATATGAGTTACGATGTGTGTAAGGATTTTTCCTTTGTTATATGTCAATTCTAACGGTAAAATAATTAATGAAATTTTTAACGGAAGATTAATGTTGGCAATCAAATGAAAGTCATGGGTGTAATATGACAAAATTAAAATAATAGGACTAAATGTGTCGATGTCATAATAGTCGAGGATTAAATGTGTAAGTTACTCAAAGTCATGGATGTAATATGGCAAAATTAAAAGAATGAGACTAAATGTGGTAATGCCACAGTAGTCGAGAACTAAAAGTGGAAGTTGTTCAAAGTCAGGAATGCAATATGACAAAATTAAAAGAATATGACTAAATGTGGCAGCAATGCCATAATAGTCAAGGACTAAAAGTGAAATTTGCTCTTTTTTAATTTTTTATACTAGTTATTGAAAAACTTAATAAAATTTGGTTAGATTAGACTTTTTCTTAAATTAAAAATTAGAATTATTACAAAATGCAAATGTTTAATATTAATTTGTCAATATTTAAATATTTGAATTCTCCTGCTATTGTGTAATAATTCCCAACTCACATAACCACCCCTAAGCTATAACACTATCTGTTACCAATATCCGTCAATTGCTCTCTTCTTGGTCAGCTTCAGTCGCTCACTCCTATCGAGAAACAAACATGGTTGCAGACTCTTTAGCTAACTTTGGTTGCTCTCTGCTAGCTCCCTCTCTTTTTTTCACCCTCAACTCCTTACCACCCTCTGTTCTCACATTTCTCTTGTACGACTGGCGGGGTTTCTTGACCCCGAGAATAATTTTTCAATAAAATTTCTTTCTTTCTAAAAAAAAAAAAAAAAAATCTAGATTTTGTACTATCAGACAGCTGGCTACTAAGATTACTTGTAATGAACTACGAGATTATGATACTTTTATCGTTAAAGCTGGCAAAAAAAAAAAAAAGCTATAACACTATACTTTTAAGTATGACTTATTGAGGATTATTTTAGGTCCCCAAAACTATAACACTATACTTTTAAGTATGACTTATTGAGGATTATTTGAGGTTGTAGTATTTCTTAGTGATTGTTACAATGTAGTATCGTAACAACAGTTACCTCCACTGAGGCTATTTTTCAGGACACCGGGTGCCACTAGACCACAAGCATAAATATAAACGTTGTATACTGTAAATCTGTAATCTACGTA
The DNA here is from genome assembly GCF_003576645.1 of Ipomoea triloba. Classification (NCBI taxonomy): domain Eukaryota; kingdom Viridiplantae; phylum Streptophyta; class Magnoliopsida; order Solanales; family Convolvulaceae; genus Ipomoea; species Ipomoea triloba. The sequence continues at coordinate 20,307,983 of NC_044920.1, forward strand.
ATCCTGCTATTATCATATTACCGCGAGTCTTTCCATATCAATATATCATTAGGAAATCATTATACCATAAACGTAACCTTGTTCCGCTTGTGTGATGGACCACATGATATACATTTTTAATATACACAAATGTTCTTTTTAATTTTAAAGGTACATTATTTAAGTATTATCAAATAATAAACTTTTAGTACACAAAGATTGACTCTCCTGTGAGACCATCTCACGGATCCTTATCTGTAAGACGGATCGGGTTAAAATGAAAAATGTAATACTTATACTAAAAATTATAATACTAATCATGAATAAAATTTCAGTTACTTATAAAAGAGTGTTCCTTATAAGTAACATAAACATTTTATTCTTTATTAGTATTACATTTTCTAGTATAAGTATTACCAAATAATGAACTTTTAGTACACAAAGAGTTACTTTCCTGTGAGACATTTCACGATCCTAATCTGTGAGATGGGTTAGGTCAAAATAGAAAAATGTAATACTTATATTAAAAAATATAATATTAATCAGGAATAAAATGTTTGTTACTTATAATAGGGTGTTCTTTATAATTAACAAACATTTTATTCTTTATTAATATTACATTTTCTAGTATAAGGGGTGTATTCAATTAAGACTTTTATAAACTTTCAAAAAACTTTTAAAGTAATAGATTTTAAATGGCTTTGGTAGAATCTTTGTAGACTTTCATATAATCTTCTAAACTTTTATCAACTTTAATTTAATTTGTACGAGTCTATAAAAATTCGCAAGACAAACATTTATAAACTTTTAAAAACTTTTTCATATTAAAAAGATTACAAAAATCATTAAATCTCTAAATTGAATACACGTTTACAAATATTTCGAAACTTCTATTAATACATTATTTATAATTTTCTTACAAAAGCGTTTATAATACATAATATATTTTTTTAATAAATCATAAATAAATTTATGCATTACAAAAATAATAATAAAAATAAATATTGGATATCACAAAAATTGAGTGTATTATACATAAAGAAAATATAATCAATTTTCACTAAATGTTATAATCAATAAAAATATTTCTTTATTTTAATTTTTACTTGAAAATGTGCACCAACTATTTGCACTTATAACATATTTACTTGCACCAAAGTTCGAGTTATTTATGAAAACGCCACTGCGTCGTTTTTTTATATTTACATCTGATTCGTTGATCTGAACACGTTAACGGCTGTGGATCGTTCTTATTTCTCTCCTGGACACCCGTTCTCATTAGAGCGCGCCCATATATATATATATATATATATATATATATATATATATATATATATATATATATATAGGCTGAGGAAACGATACTATTAACTACACCATTATTCCAGACACGCGTTTTGGATTTGGGTCCACCTTGGAGGTCCATTACATAATTTCCCCAACTAGTAAGTCCATGAAATGCTAGGGAGTAGGGCCCGTTTGGAAAGCAGGAAATTAAAATGACTTCTGGAAAATGAGTCATTTTCCGGAAAACAGTTTCATTTCCAGTGTTTGGATGTATTATGGAAAACTGTCTTTGTGTGTTTGGTTCATTTTCTGGAAAATGGATAGAATTGTATAATTAAACATTGTAATTGTTTTATTTAAAATATAAAAAATTATAATAGTTATTAAAATAATGGTATTTAATAAAAAATAGAATTTATAAAAAAAAAATAAAAAATGTTACAAAGGTTTCCGGCGGTTTCCCCACCTCCTTAGTCCATGGTCATGGGTGATATGGCTTGGTTTTGGTCGAAAACATGCGAAACAGCTAGTCAGCTATTCTGGCGATTCCATAAAATGATTTACGGAAAAAAAATTCCGTAAGTCATTTTCCGGAAAAATGAATTGATTTTCTTGGTCAACAGAAAACATTTTTCGTTGACCACATTTTCCGGACGTTGCCAAACAGAGAAAACTCAGAAAACATTTTCCGGAAGTCATTTTACGAGTTACCAAACACATCCCTTATTATATGTATCAATTTCTATGGTGGACTTAGTTGTTGCAAACAACAACAACAATTTGCTGTTGTTTGCAACAAAAATTTTTGTACTGGACATTAATTAATTTTAGTTGTTGTTGGTCATAATTTTTTTGTTATGATTTTTTTATTAATATGTATGAAAATAAAGAGATAAACAATCAAAAGTATATGAGTATTTATGAAAGTTTTGAAAAGTACCCTAAAATTTGATAGGATTTGATAGAAAAGTTTATCTGGTTAAGATAGATAAAGAAAAAGTCTGTAGAGAATGCTGCAAAGTTTGGAGTTGGAGGATTGTATTCATCTATTTATATTAGTAAAGAAAATTTTTACAAAAATCTTATTCTGATAGAGTAAGTTAATAAGTTTTTGAATACCTGTATCGTTTTAAAGACTATAAAAGTCTGAATCGAATACTAGTATACTTTTAAAGAGTTTTAAAAAATTTGAATTGAATACCAGTAGACTTTTAAAAGGGTCTTTAAAAGTCAAAATCGAATACCACCAAACTTTAAAAGTTTTTAAAAATCTTGAATACACCATTAATATTACATTTTGATTTTAATCTCACCCGTCCACAAATAATACACCTATATTAAAAATGATCATTTATTCATTGTCCACCCTATAATTTGCCAATCATAGCTTCACCCAGCTATACATAGGGAGTACTGTTTTAGGAAGCCCATCACAATAAATTAGAAGAAAGATTATTGAGACCAGTGATCTCCAGTGCTCATCCATAACAGCAATGGGTTCAGTGCCTAATAATGAGAGCTTCAGCGTTGAGCTCCGGCAGCTAGGAGCTGAAAGCGATAATAATGTCAGTAAAGTTGAGAGGGCTAATTGGCTTCTGGACTCTCCTGACCCACCAAGCCCATGGCAACAACTCTGTTGCTCTCTGAGAGCCAAAAGTCCCTCAGCTTCTTCCAAGAACAGAAATTCATATGGATTTGCTGTTTCTTTCCTGCAAGGCCTTTTTCCCATCTTGAAATGGGGGAGAACTTACAGAGCAGCTATGTTCAAGAAAGATTTGATGGCAGGCCTAACTCTTGCCAGTCTTTGCATTCCACAGGTCTCCAAACATTTTCAGAGAATTGTATTTTCTTTTTTCTGGTAATTAAGCTGTAAAAGTTTCCCTTTTTTTGCTTGCAGAGTATTGGATATGCTAATCTAGCAAGATTGGATCCTCAGTATGGCTTATGTGAGTTCAATTCCCATTCTCTTCAAACTGTTAGTTAGTTGATTTGAGGAAAATGGTTATGATGATGATGATGCAATTTGGGTGTTTTTTTTTTTTATAGACACGAGTGTTGTTCCGCCTTTGATATATGCTGTGATGGGGAGTTCGCGAGAGCTAGCAGTCGGTCCGGTTGCAGTTGTCTCGATGCTGGTCTCAGCAATGGTTTCAAAAATCGTGGATCCTGCGAAGGATCATATTGGTTACAGAAACATTGTTTTCACTGTCACCTTCTTCGCGGGTACTTTCCAGGCAGTGTTTGGACTGTTCAGGTATTCGTTTTATTTATTTCGTTATTTTTGCTCCGTTTGGATCTGTTGCCTGATCACCCATATGGTCTGCAGGTTGGGGTTTCTTGTGGATTTTCTCTCGCACGCTGCCATAGTTGGATTCATGGCGGGTGCAGCTATTGTTATCGGCCTCCAGCAGCTAAAAGGGCTGCTGGGAATTGAGCATTTCACCACAAAGACAGATGTTGTCTCTGTTCTAACTTCAGTTTTCAGTTCATTTCATGGACCAGTAAGCAATTTTAGTACCCAAAGTGTAACCTTTTTTTCAGTTTTAATTCTTTTGGCTCACCTGATGTTTATGTGGTTTTGTTTTAGTGGCATCCTTTCAATTTTCTGCTTGGCTGTTCATTCCTGATCTTCATCCTAACCACGAGATTCGTTGTAAGGACAAAGATTTTCGCCTTAGCTTTTCGGTTTTTATCTATTCACTTAGGCTATCAGTATGGCCTAATTAAGGTTTCTGCAGGGGAGAAGGTACAAGAAACTATTCTGGCTGCCAGCTCTTTCTCCTCTTTTATCAGTAATCCTATCCACTCTCATAGTTTACCTAACGAAAGCGGATAAACATGGCGTTAACATCGTGAAGCAATTCAAAGGAGGCCTAAATCCGAGCTCGGTTCATAGTTTACAGTTCAGCAGTCCACATGTTGGAGAAGCAGCAAAAGTGGGATTAATCTGTGCCATCATCGCGCTAACCGTGAGCCTCTATCCTCTTTTGTGTTCACTACCCACTGTATTTTTCGTGCGAAAAATGGAAATGTTTGTACTGAGAAACCAATGTGGATGTTCAGGAGGCGATTTCTGTAGGCCGGTCTTTTGCTTCAATCAAAGGCTACCACCTTGATGGGAACAAGGAAATGCTTTCGATTGGATTCATGAACATTTTTGGATCTTTAACATCCTGCTATGCAGCCACAGGTAAACTATGGGGATAGCTTATTCTATGGGGATAGCTTATTCCAAGTCTGACCATTTTGGAAACCATTGCAGGTTCATTTTCAAGAACAGCTGTGAATGTTAGTGCAGGGTGTGAAACAGTGGTATCAAACATAGTCATGGCTGTGACAGTGCTGATATCCCTGGAATTGCTAACCAAACTTCTGTACTATACTCCCATGGCTATCCTTGCCTCGATTATCTTATCCGCGCTTCCTGGATTGATTGATCTTCAAGGGGCTTACCATATTTGGAAGGTGGACAAGGCAGATTTCCTAGTCTGCATTGGCGCATTCCTTGGAGTCCTGTTTGGCTCTGTCGAAATAGGCCTTCTAGTCGCGGTAATTAATCCGCAATCTTCCCTTTCTTTCAACTTAATTTGTTAGGATCAAGCACACTTTTACCGGTCCTTATACTGTGTACCATGGTCATGGTTGTTGAACGGATAGTGCAGTTGTGTTAAAAGGGTACTGCAGCTGCGCAGAACAGATGCCGTTTCATCCGTCTGTAAGTGTAGTTGTGTTGAACTGATACTGCAGTTGTGTTGAACGGATACTGCAGTTGTGTTGAATGGATGACTGACCTCTGTTCTGCGCCACTGCAGTTTCCTTTCAACACTACTGCAGTATCAGTTCAACACAACTGCAGTATCAGCCATGACCATGGTCCACAGTATAATTTGCGCATGTTTACCACTACGCCAAAAGTAGTACCTAACTCTGATACCACTTATTAACTACGTCAAAAGCTATAACTCACAGCGAATGCGTAACTTTATTTCTTTATATACTGTCACCATATTTTCGAGAGACAGAGTGCTAGACTTGACCCTTCACTGGTCTCCACCCAACAATCCCCCTAGCCACCAATTGTTGTAACAGTTAATAATAGTCTAACAAAATTTTCAGTTTTCTGATCAATGTGGCATGGTTATGCAGGTTGCTACTTCATTTGCCAAAATAATACTGGATTCCATTAGGCCTAGTATAGATGGAATTGGAAAGCTTCCAGGGACAGACGTCTTCTGTGAAATAACTAAATACCCTGCTGCAACTACCATTCCTGGCATCTTGATCATCAGAATCAACAATGGTTCTCTTTGTTTTGCAAATTCTCAATTCATTAGAGAAAGGTAATCAAAATCTTGTGCTTATTAAAAATGGGCGTTTTTAAAATGATCCGCTAACTCTTGTAAGAGTGCACAACATTAAAAATTGTTAAGCTAGGGCTTCTTCAAGGAGTCAAACTCGACAAACATAATCTATATTGAATCTAGATTAGCGTCATGCTAAGCACACTGCATGTTAACATGAGTGTTTATAAAATGATCCATTGATGAACCTAAAATTAAAATTAAAGTTCAAATGTTAAATTTTGTTTTGTTTTTGTTTTTGTTTTTTAGTATGTAGTCACTTCCCCAGAGGAAGTTTACATTAATTTGTTACTAACAAATTTTTGCATCCATTTTTATAGAGAAGAAAGTAGTAAACTAGCCTACACGGGTTTAGCTCACTAGTTCAGTAGGTAGTATTTAGAGGAACAGACCAAGGTTCGAAAACTCGATAGTGACAATGTGGGGATTTTGTCTAAAGTGAGTGGGCAGATCCATTGTGCGCACTGGGTCTTGTCTGCTGAGTTATCATAATTTACAACCTTGCAAATGTTCTGACGATTTAGGGTTGGGGATTCAAACTTTTTAGGATATAAAGTAGTAAACTAGTAGTAATTGAGGAACATACATAATAGTCAAGTAATAGATTTATGGTATTCAATTTTAATGTAAATATTATTTCTCATATAAAAAATGGAAGTTCAAGGTGAAAAACAAAAAAAAAAAAAAAAAAAAA
>NC_044920.1:20315610-20448760 GCF_003576645.1 Ipomoea triloba
AAAAAAAAAAAAAAAAAAAAAAAAAAAACAATAATAGTAAAATAAAATAAGTTAAAATTTTGTTCCTTTGATGTAGGTTGTTGAAGTGGGTTGAAAAAGCTAATGCCTCAGAGAATGCCCAGACTGTAAGGGTATTGATCTTAGACATGTCTAGTAAGTTTGCTTTCACTAATTATATGAAATATTATTATTATTATTATTATTATTATTATTATTATTATTATTAAAAATTCCAAATGTTTAACGATATTATATGATAATAATTGTAAACTTTATGTGTTCAGATGTAACCAATACAGATACATCCGGAATTGTTGTGTTAGAAGAATTGTATAAGAAATTGGCTTCACAAAACACACAAGTGAGTCGATCTCTCATATTGACATAAGATATTATTACATGTTAATGCAAATCAAATCACTTAGTGATACTAATTAACAATTTTTATTATTGCAGTTAGCTATTGCCGGGCCAAGGTGGAAGGTGATTGAAAAATTAAAGAAAGCCAAAATTGTAGATAAACTTGGGCGAGGGTGTTTTTTTCTAACTATCGGCGACGCTGTCGCCGCTTGCCTGGATTTTAAAATGATTACTCATCACGTTTGATGAAAACAGTAATACTATTCATTTCTTTAAAAACTTTTCTCATAATTTTCTTTCCTGATATGTCACTGTAATAATTATAAGCGGTATCATAAGGAAATTTAAGAGGAAAAATTTAAAGAGATCAAAAAGAAAATTACTCCGTATTTTTGAAATATGATTATAACATTTTGTGTAATATTTTTCATCCTAAATTTGTATGTAAAAAGAAACAAAAAAAAAAAAAAAAAAACCTTTTTGGTCCGCCCTTACATAATTCTTGAGTTATACTTGAATTGGTGGTATAGAACTGTGGGGTCAACTTGACAATGATTGGCCATTTAGCATGACTTTTAGAATAATTGATTCACTCCAAGTTCCAACATCAAGTTGAATTACGACTATATTACAAATTGGGCCAAGCCATCATTTCTGGCCCACATATCAAGTCGACAATCATTATTGCATGGACCATAAATAAAAAGTACATTTTTAATATACTAAAAATAAATTATTTTTGTACATAAAGTACATTATTTTAGGGTACATTATTTTTGTACTGAAGGTACATTATTTTATTGTACTATAAAATAATGTACCTTTAGTACAAAAATAATGTACTTTCAATACAAAAATAATGTACCTTATGTTCATGGTTCACACACCTATGTGAACCATGGTCCACACAATAATTTGCCTCAAGTCAATTGTTTTTTTTTTTTTTCACACGACATGCATTTTCCTCTCTATTATTTCTTCATTAACTACATTCCTGCAACACACATTTTTATAATTTATGAAATACATTATTTTAGAACATAAAATACATTATTATAACTCATAAAATATATTATCTTAACTTAGAAGGTTCATTATTCTAATACATAAATTAAAGTACATTATTCTAACTCATAATATCCATTATCTAAGCACATGATAGTCAATTCATCAATACCGAGAGCTTACTAGAGATACATTTTTATCATTCATAAAATACATTATTATAAACCATGGACAATTGCAATACTTACTAAAGGTACATTATTCAAACCAATAATGGACAGCTCGTGAATACTAAATTAAAAAACTTACCCAACATACATTTTTATAACTCATAAAGTATATTATCTTACCCCAGAACTCCAGAAGGTTCACTATTCTAACACATAAACGGCTGAGCAAACGTCGTTATTGACTAACGGAATATTTTTAACATCAAAATGACGTCGTTTTTAACCGTGGTTGTAACACCCCTAACTCACAGGCTGAGATAAAGGCAATAAACTTAAGAAAATGCTAGAGATATCTCAACACTTAAAAAAATGAAATGCGAAAGCGAAACTATATTATAGCGGGGTGTTACGCCATATCTAAGTTCAACCACAACCTAGATGCTAAGGCTAGTTCCGCATAGTCAAATAATCCTCAAACTGAAACATAATAAATCCATTATTACACCCAACCAAGTTCTAAGGCACGCAGGTCCAAATGTCTAAACATCAAACTACTAAGATAGAACATAAAAGATGAATAGAACGATAAACTAGCGCGCTCACGTACCGGTTCTACTCCATACTTGGAAAACATTTAATAAAACATTAACAAAAAAATGCTAAGTAATACTCCATTCACACTCGTAAGGATACATAGATGTATCATAGTGTTGTAAATAGGTTTTACTCACGCATATAGAATATATGGCAACGAAATCATCATTGTTTAAATATCATAAGACTCAACAATAAATAGGCTGAATGGATCATAAACCAAAGACATCTCAACAAGCTCAATATCAAGGAATGAATCCACAAGACCAAAATTCAATAACAAGACACTCAAATAAGGTACAACCTCAATTGAACAACAATTAAGGTAACCAACCAACCAATAGACTCAAATTACTCAACATAGAGTGACACAACCAAGAATACAAAATATGCTTAAGAATCATAACACTCAGAATGAACCTTAGGAATCAAATATAGAATGACAAAGTACTAGATATCAGAAATAGACATTGGAACAACAACGAACTATAACTGACGGTACAAGCTGGCGGACTACAATGCACCACCACACTGGACCGCTAGAAGCAACGGAGCAGCCTCACGAGCCACACCACTCCGCCACACCACACCACCTTTGCCCTTGCGGATCAGCTTCGAGGGACACATTATACTGCTAGTCCGCACCGCAAGAACAACAACAACGCACAGAATCTCAGACTCTGAACAGTATACACGATAGACACAGTAGCTCATTCCAATACCCATAATATGATCAGAATATACATCTCAGAGGTCAAATAACACATGGAATCCCTCAAAATAACAACAATCATACCAAGAATCAAGAATAACCAACATAATCCAAGAATACACAAGCTAAGCTCAAGAATCAAAGCAATACTCAAGCTATTTTAAGGAATAATTCTCAGGATTCCAAATACACCAAATACACATACATAAGAGAGTGAAAATATATAGGTTTTGTGAGACATGGAGTGTTACCTTTCAAGCTAGCTATCCAACTAAAACCTCCAAGAACTCAACCTAGCAAGCCACCACCTCCTTGATCATCATGATCTTTCTTGAAGAACAATAAAAGAAGGATCTTTGCTTGAATCTTGAAGATGGAATAATGATCGATTTTTGAAGGAGAAATGGCGTGAGAGAGGAGTAGGGAAGAGAGAGAGAGTGTGTGATCTCTAGATAAGGCTAAGTCTTGAATATATACTTCAATACAAAGTGAAGAAGAAAGATTAAAATATTTGATTTGACATTTTTCCCCTCAATTTTAACACCTATTTAACATTGATTTAACAGAAGGACCAAAATTGATACAAAATCAATAGTTAAGGGACCAACTTTGGTAAAATTAAAAGCCGAGGACCAAAATTGGTACAAAATCAATAGTTAAGGAACCAACTTTGGTAAAATTAAAAGTCGAGGACCAAAATTGGTACAAAATCAATAGTTAAGGGACCAACTTTTGTAAAATTAAAAGTCGAGGACAAAAATTGGTAAAACTCAATAGTCGAAGGACCATTTTTGGAATTAACTCTATTCTTAATAATTAAATTTTTACCAAAGATATATTCTATAATTAAATTTTTTCCCCAATTCGATATTCTATAAATTGGGGCTTGCCTACTTCATTTCAATCAAACAAGTGAGAGAATTACCTCCGCGCTTTCTTTTCAAATCACTGGGCATTCCAATGGCGGCGTCTTCTACACCTTCTTGGTATCTGATATTTTTCTCTTTACCTGATTTTCATAGATTTAGTTATTTGAACAAAAGTCATTTTCCCAAAATTTTATAATTTTTCTTTGGAGATTTATAGTGCTTAATTTTGTACTTTGTCTAGTTGTACCTTTATACAAATATAAAGAGAAATTGTATGATTTCTCCAAGTGTGCTATGAAATGTCCGATTCGTATAGAATATATTTCTTTATGTTAAACGAAAAAAAATTACTTGTTCGACCATCATTACTTGTTGCCAGGGGACATTTGGTGTCTAATAATAATGAAGATTGCGGAGACAACCATCAATTAACTCCGCCCTCATCTTTCCAAGTATGATGTTTTAAACTTTATTCACTTTTATATTAATTGTTCACTTTTTCTATGTTTGAATTTATCATGCTTTATGTTTATTTAATACTTTTAAATAAAAATTAATGATAAATTTGTGTAGAGCGTTTGGCATTCACATTCCTTTGAGTCTCATCAATTTCAACAAGCTTTACCAATGACTGATCAGTTGAATTCTGTAAACTTATATTCAACATTTCAGTCGGAATCATCAAGGTATATATGTTTTGTTTTCTCTTTACATAAATATTTTGTATCCTTGATCTATTGATGATGAGGCTTGATTTCAATTGTAATATATGTTTATGCTAAGAATATTTATGTTATATCTAAGTAAAATTAATTTCTATAATTTTCTTTTGTGTAACTTGGGTTGTTAGGTGGTTAGGGTTTACAATAATTGATAAGATTGATGTTAAACAATTTTTTTTTGATCTAAGGAGCTGAGGTTAATATGTGGTCATTCTTTTATATGATATATTTTTTTACACATCTAAGAAGGTTAATCTGTGATCATACTTTTATATGATATTTTATGCACATGTTGTTTAATCACAAAATCTTGCATATATCTTTTTGTGCTTGATGCTATCATGATTCAACATGGGATGTGCTATCACTAAAAAATGACTAAATTGGACATGAGTTGATCTAGCATGATATGGTTGCAAAATTTATCAATTGATAGATTTCACCCAATTAGATATAATTACTTGAATTTTGGTTTAAAACTAAATGGATAACCTTCATAATCATGTTATCATTAGAAAGAAATTGAGGGTTTGTGAATTGAAATACCATTTCTATCCACGTACTTTTCTATCTACTGATGTAATAGGTTTTGACAGTAATAAATTAGTAATTTCTTAGAGGCAATAATTTCTATCTATCCAAAAAATGGACTCAAAAAACAGAAGGACAATTTAAGGGCCTTGTAGAAATTAAACTTTTCCTTTATTACCCAAGAAATGGACAAAAACAATTTGACTTTTATTACATGTATTCTCTAATTCCCTTACTTTTACTCCCTGATATGGTAGGCAATGATAAGCTATTGTTATTATGTGAGTCCCAAAAGGAATGTCTACAGCAAAAATTTAAGTGTGTGAGTAAAATTTGGTAGTGAACATACTAATTTTCAAACATTTTGTTAGTAAACTTCTATTGATAGTGTTAATGACCTTGTAGTCTAGTGGCTCGAAGTGACTCCCCGGATAAGATGTCAAGCTTCTATTTCTCTTTTTATAGATTTAAAAGGTAAAAAATTTTCAATTTTTGTCTGCCATTTCCTGCCTTCAATTTCAAATTTCCATCCACTCATCAAGTAGCTAGGCATAAACATTACATTTTTCCAACCCAAAACATTTTCCATTCAAAAAAAAAATGTTTCCATTCCACCAGTAAAATAGTCGATGAAAATCTCCATCTATTCATATATGCATTTGAGAAAGTTCATATATTCATAATATTGTATGTAAAATTAATAAGGTGATGACCCTCTCAAGAAATTATACTATAGTTTGAAAATTTTATATTAACTTAATACACTATAAATAAAATTCTTAAAACTAAAATGTTATATGAGTTTTAAGATTACTAAAATATCAACGAGTAAAGGTATGTATGTATGTATAGAAATGAATATTGTATATATCACTATTTTAAAAGAAATTATATATTTTGAAACATTTGTCATTTGTTGTATGTCAGGGTTGTGGCTAACTCTGCATTTGGAATCCCTAATCCTTTGCAGTTGCCTATAACTTCCCAGGTTGATTACTTTTCTTAAATAAATTTATTTATTGATTTATTTCTTTTTTAAAAATTTCTGGTCTTTTAAATTAAATTTTGTAAACTCTATGTAGGGGCAGCTAATTAACACAACCACAATGCAGCCATATATGAATCCTTACTCTACAATGATTGGATCTAGCTATATTTCCCCTCCAAGGTACACTATCTTATTATTATTATTATTATTATTATTATTATTATTATTATTATTATGTACAAATTTTTAGTAAAATTGTAGGTAACATAAAATATTGGATTTTGTTTTGAATTTCAGGCCTTCGTTGAGCTCTTTGAGTGAAGAATCAAATAACATTAATTTAAATATGACGCCTCCACTGACGGTATATATATTATTTCCTGCTTCATATTATTATTTGTTCTTAGTTTTATAAAATTATTTTTAACAGTTTTTATTTTTATTTTTGAAATTTTAAGCCTTCAACAATGCCACCAATGGATAGTCTGCCTGCTGGCTTGTTTCCTACTGTACGTATATGACTGTTAAATAACACTCATTTGACACTTACAATCAATATTTATGTAGCATATATTAAATAGATTTTCCAATTAGGTGTGTTTGAAAACTCAGAAAATGATTTCTGAAAATTAGTTTTCGGATTTTCAGTGTTTAGATGTGTCTGGAAAATCAAGTCAACAGAAATCACTTTTCGTTGACTTGGAAAAATAGGGTTATTTTGGAGGAAAATGACTTTCCAACAATGACAACGTTAGTTTCTGGCAGAAACCATAGGTCTGGTTTTCGGCGAAAATCAGTATTGTCAACAAAAACATCTGAAGTCATCAATTTTGGATGATATATATTTTATTTACTGATTTATTTCTTCTTTTTTTTTTAAATAAATTAAACTCTAAATCTGAAATATATGTAGGGGCAGCAAATTAACCAAACCCCAATGCACCCATTTATGTTCCAGCACCTTGACTCTTACTCTACAATGGCTGAATATGTCCCCCGTCAAAGGTACTCTTATCTTATTATTATTGTTGTTGTTGTTGTTTTCTGTACAAATTTTTATTAATAAAATTGTTGGTAACAGAGAATATTGGATTTTGTTTTGAATTCTAGGGCTTCTTTGTTCAATGTTATTAATCCAAACATAATACATCCATCACAGTATATTACTACAAACGCAAGACCTCCACTGATGGTATATTTTTCCCTGCTTTATTATTTTGATATAAGACTCTATTACAATATAGTATCTGTGTTTATATATACTTTTCTAAATCTGTTGAAACACAAAGAAAAGAGTTAATGTTCGAACCTGTGACTTTCCATTTAGGAGAACCACAGTTATACCGCTTGACCACAAAATCTTTGCCTCCTTGTTTTATTATTATTTGTTCTTAAGGTTTTATAAAATTATTCTTAACAGTTCTATTTTTATTTTTAAACTTCTAAGAATTCGACAATGTCCCCAACGGATAGACCACCAGGCTTGTGTCCTATTGTATATTCTGTTAAATAACACTCATTTGACACTTCCTATAAATATTTATGTAATATATATGAAACTAATAGATTTTTCAATTATTGTCAATAGAAACATCTGAAGTCATAAATTTTGGATGATATATGTATATATTTTGGTCTAATGTCTAAATCATGTTTATTTATGGTTTTATGAAGGAGCGTAATTTTGGACTAGTTAATAATATGCGTACATCTCAAGGGCTAGGACGTGCATCTCGAGGACTAGGGCGTGCATCTCGAGGAAGAAGTGCAATTCGCACTACAAGGGTAACTTTAGTTATCCAGATATATGTAAATATCTAGTGTTTTATAATGTTTTTTTTTATTACATTGCTATTTTTTAACCAAAGAAATACAAAAGAAAATACAAAAGAAAAAAAAAAAAGAAAATTTAGTCATTTGTTGCTTTTTCCTTTATTTTTTTTTTCTATACCTATAGATTGATAATATGACTAAAATGTTTTCTCCTTTTACATTTGTAAGAATTTGTTTAATAAATACCAATCTATTTATACATACTCATATTCTTATATATTAAGTTCTATGTGCATCACTACTATATATCGAATAGCTTGTGTAGTTCTTGTGTTCTACTCTATTGTTTGTAAATAAATTATGTATATAATTGTCAACTATTATGTAGTATATTATGAAGGCACATCTGTTATCATTCTAAATGGACGATCAAAAAGATACAATCTTAGAAAGAATTGATTCGAGAAAACGAAACTAAAAATTGCAGGGCCGCCGTCGCGGGAATCGCGGGAGAAGATCCTCTCAAACAGTACTGGCTGGCTCATCCTCCCGCTCTGGGGTATGTCCTCTAAATTAACCCTTCCAATATTATTAAATTTTGTTATCAAGAAACATTTTTATCAATAGTTTTTTTTTTAATTTAAAACTATTTTTGCACTAAGCATTGTCCATACGATCGAGTAGCTTATAATATTTTATTATATATTTTTTTTAAAAAAGGCTGAAACTAATGCTAATGAGGAGAGGCCAGTAGGAAATATGCAGTCCCAGCAGTTTCAATCTCCCAACGCTCCAAACATAGCTTCACCAGCATGGACTCCCGGTCAATCATTGTACGTTCAACATCTATTTATAATTCATTTAATTTCTATGTATTATCTTTATTTTTTGGGAAATTATTGACTAACCTACTGAAACACAAAAAGTTAATATTGTTTACACTGAGGCTCAAGCCTAGTTTTATTAAGTTAATTTATGATAGATTTTTTAACCTTTTAGGTTAAATTGATATATGCATGTTATAACACAACATTGAATTGTTTAATAAATTGTTTTTTGTATAAGTTTATGGATTATAACATGTTTAACATGTTATGTTCATGTCAAAGAGATATTTTGTGATACATATGTCTCAACACAAGATGAATATAATGCATGTTAATTAATATGGCATGACCTATTTTAAGTTAATTGGGATAATAGATTAAGGAACATTTGGTTTAAGTTATGTGTTCAAAATCTCATATTAGTCTTTTTTGGTTTGTAAATGTGCAAGATGCGTGCTGAAAAGTAATGTGAGATTTTTAAGAATGATTTTGTTATTAGTATTATTATTATTTTATTACATTTATCCAGTGGTGTCTTTAATGTGTTTTACCTCTTTTAAAGTGCGTGTGTATATATATATATATTTCACAATTGTAAAATTACCTTGTGTAGGCCCGTTATGAATGGTCCGTATGATCCCAGATACATGGATTTTAGCTTGCCAATTGATCCTCACCTCAGAGCCTTGGTGTTAAATCCAAGTTTCTTAAGTGGTAATAATTTTATTTGTATATTTTAATTTTCACATATTTTTACATATAATTGACTTGATTTTATTTATATCTTGATATCAAATCATTATAAAAGTGGTTATATATACTCTCTGCATTCTATTTTATTTGACTTATTTTACTTTTTAACTAGGGTCAAATTGACTTAACTTTGAAGACAACTTTGTTATATGTTTTCCCTGTTTGCTCTAACAAAGCATAAGATACAATAATGTATAACTGTATAAGTATAATCGTTTCTATTTTAGAGATCGAGTATAACTCAGATCGAAATGTCATAATAAAAAGTAAAAACTCTCACATTTTTCATATACATTGCTAATATTTAATTTCTATTTTTACTATCTTCAAAAAAAAAAAAATTTCTATTTTTACTTAAAAGTGTTTACTTATATGTAATTTGTTTATGAAGGTGCAGGCCAAGCCAATCAGAATCAGGAATAATTACTGATCATCATTAATGAGGAATTGAAGCATTGCAGAATAAAATTTCCTTTTGAATCAAATTTATATTTGGATTTACTTTGTCAGGAAACATATTTAGTTTGGATTATTTGCAGTATTTCGTTTGTTTTTACTAAAACTTTGTTAAATATTTCTGTTATGGCATGAATAAGGACGAACCAGGTGCATGTTGCTACATGCACCAAATACATTCCAATTTGCTTTTTTCTGTTTCAACCTACATTTATTTTTCTTTTTTTTTTACATACAAAATTAATGCATAAAATATATCATTAAAAAACTATAATTTAGATGTATTAAATGATGCCAAAGATCTTGTGGTCAAGTGGCACCCGGTGTCCCGATTAACACTCTCCTATGGAACAACTGTTGACTCGTTGTGCCCCAGAGACTACATTGTAACATAGTCAGTAGTACTAAAAAAGAAAGATGTATTAAATGACACTCATTTTAATAATTTTTTTGAAAATAAATCTATAGGTACATAAAATCATTACTTTAGTATAATGTTTAAGTACATAAAGTTTTATTTTTATGAACATATAAGAATATTATATTATTATAAATCAACTATAGAATGAAATAGTGAATGAAAATGCATAAGATGTACATTTAGTTTAGTATCTATGTACATTAAGGATTAGGCTTATGGATGTATAGAATAAATATTATAAACATAGTATATGATCAATGTTATTACTTACTAGATATTGATGCATTTGTAGTATAATGTTTATCTACATTAAGTTTTGTTTTTATGAACATATAGAATGAACAACATTATGAACCTAACTATCATAAAATTAATGAAAATACATTTTATGTACATTTAGTTTGGTATTTATGTACATTAAGGTTTATGTTCATGGACATATAGAGCAAATATGAACATAGTATAGAATGAATGTTATTAAACATGCATGATGCTATGTAGTATAATGTTTATATACATTAAGTTTTATTTCTATAAACATATAGAATGAACATTGTGAATTTATATTATAGAGTGAATAGAAATACATATGATATGATGTACATTTAATTTAGTATTTATGTAAATTAAGGTTTAGATTTATGAACATATAAAACAACTTAATATAGGATAATGTTATTAAATATAATGCACTAGTTGACATTTAATATAAAACGACGTCATTTGGAACTAGGTTCACCATGCAGTGGGGACCTTGATCCATGATATAATTTACGCTCAACCAATAGTTATACCATGGACCCAGGTCCACCTTGCAACAATATAAATAATAACTAATAGAATTATATAGAAATTATTCAATTTTAAAATTTTTGAATTGAAATTTAAAAAATAAAAAATAAATTTGAAAATATCTATAATGCAAAATATTAAATTAAATAGAAGATTTCAATTCTATCTAATTAGAATAAATAAAATTTGACATATTTATTTTAGATAAGAATTTTTATTTCACCTTTTAATAGAATATAGATTTTTTTCATTTAGTATAAATTCTACTAGTATTTTTGCCCGTGCGTTTCACGGAATGAATTTTCTATAATATGTTAAGAATATTTAGATCGATATATAAAAATGTAAATTATAATATCGAATATTATATAGTGCAATTGATCGATTATGTTTTCTGATGTTATCATTGCTTGAATTTGAGCAAATAATTGCCAAATTAATAGCCAATGTGTATATATATGCATCCGGTGCTGAAACTTTAGACATTTTATATATCAATGTTTATGAGTTGTATTAATTAGGCTAATTATCTCGTTGTCTAGCAATTCAGCTATAGAAATTATTTATACGGATGATATATTTTCTATGTAAATATATAACAATTTTATCATCTTTGTATAAAAAGAAAACATAATAGTATATCAATGTAATTTTTTTGAATTACACATTATTGAAAATCTTTTTATAGACGACATTGATAGTATATTATATATTGTTATTGTAAATTTTTATACTTATTTTAATTTACATCACTAATGAAGAAAATTATCTAGAATTATAGCTTTTTAGTGCTTTATTTCATAATTACTGAAGTAAAATATCCAAAACTTTAGTACTTCATGGATTATAAGACATTTCTAAAGCAGGTATGTATAGATTAGTTTTTTTTTTTTAAATGTATAAATCATATAGTAATATTTTTTTGAATACTATAATATACATCATATAGTAATTTGATTGTTAGAATTTTTTTTTGAATATTATCATGAGAGGAATTTAATTACGTACATTAACATAATATAGTAAATTTTTTTGAATACTATAATATACATCATTTAGTAATTTGATTGTTGGAATTTTTATTTTTTGAATATTATCATGAGAGGAATTTAATTACGTACATTAACACAATATAGTAAAATTTTTTGGAATACTATAATATACATCATATAGTAATTTGATTGTTGGAATTTTTTTTTGAATATTATCATGAGAGGAATTTAATTACGTACATTAACATAATATAGTAATATTTTTTTGGAATACTATAATATACATCATATAGTAATNTATATTTTCTATGTAAATATATAACAATTTTATCATCTTTGTATAAAAAGAAAACATAATAGTATATCAATGTAATTTTTTTGAATTACACATTATTGAAAATCTTTTTATAGACGACATTGATAGTATATTATATATTGTTATTGTAAATTTTTATACTTATTTTAATTTACATCACTAATGAAGAAAATTATCTAGAATTATAGCTTTTTAGTGCTTTATTTCAAGAAAATTATCTAGAATTATAGCTTTTTAGTGCTTTATTTCATAATTACTGAAGTAAAATATCCAAAACTTTAGTACTTCATGGATTATAAGACATTTCTAAAGCAGGTATGTATAGATTAGTTTTTTTTTTTTAAATGTATAAATCATATAGTAATATTTTTTTGAATACTATAATATACATCATATAGTAATTTGATTGTTAGAATTTTTTTTTGAATATTATCATGAGAGGAATTTAATTACGTACATTAACATAATATAGTAAATTTTTTTGAATACTATAATATACATCATTTAGTAATTTGATTGTTGGAATTTTTATTTTTTGAATATTATCATGAGAGGAATTTAATTACGTACATTAACACAATATAGTAAAATTTTTTGGAATACTATAATATACATCATATAGTAATTTGATTGTTGGAATTTTTTTTTGAATATTATCATGAGAGGAATTTAATTACGTACATTAACATAATATAGTAATATTTTTTTGGAATACTATAATATACATCATATAGTAATATATATATAGTAATATATATATATATATATATATATATATATATATATTAAAAATACGCAAGATTAAAATATTTTGAACCATAATTGAATTGCATGGTATAATAACTATAATTTTGTTTAATAATTATTACTTTCCGTACATGAATGTAATTGAATAAAATATTTCATTAATTTCCATATATAATAAGGAATGGAATCATATTTTGAATAGTTTGTCAATTTTAACCATAAATAAGAAATGATAAGGAAGTCTAGAATTTCTGATAAGGAATTATTATATAATATTATGCTGACCGATTTCAAATTTTTTGGACTAAAATGAGCGGGAAAGCTAGCATTTCTGTTTATATATATATATATATATATATATATATATATATATATATATATATATATATATATATAGATTACCGTTAAATTTCCATGTTATTATATAATCGTCCTAAAAAGGATAAAAATCTATATATATAGTAATATATTTATGGAAAATATTATAGCAAATACCAACGAAATTGTATTTTGCAATAAAATTTCCTTTTATGTGCATGAAAAGATGGAAAAAGAACTATTTCAATTACTATAATTTAAATATAGAATTAAAAAAATATTTCCAAATTTGAATCAAAATGAAATTATTTCAATTTTAGTTTTTTTGATTTGAAATTGCAAACAAATAATAAAATAAAATTAAAATATCTATAATATTAAATTAAATAGAAGATTTCAATTCTATCTAATTACAATAATAAATTTGACATATTTATTTTGAATATTTTTCTATTTGAATAGAATATATAAAAAAAATTATTCCAGAAATTCATATTATGTTGTTAAAAAGAGTACGATAAAGTCTTAAAAAGTGTACACGTTGTATTAAAATTGTACTATACAAAATGCGAATGTATAATATACTTAGGGTTTGAATTTTAGAGTTTATGATAAAGCTTTTTGGTTTTATTTGGTTTAGGGGTTTACTTTTTAATGCTTAAGATTTAATATTTACGATTTAGGTTTAAAATTTAATTTTTTATTGATATTTTTAAAAGTTGTCTAGAAATGTTGTTAAAAAGTGCACAATAATGCAAATATAGTGTTAAAATTTGCACGGTAATTGAAGGAGCGATAATTACAATAATACCATAATGTTTGTTTTTATTTCCTTATGATCTATCTTATTTTTACATATGTAATACTTTGATTTGTTCTTAATTTTCTCCCAAGGGTATGTTCTCATGAGATCCTAAGTCACACACACACACACACACACACACACACACACATATATATATATATGACCGATTAAATGAGAACAGAATCCTCCTATAAAAAGTGATCTCAGTCATCCATCAGGGCTCATCAATAGTTGAGGATTTTTGTAAAAAAAAGAATTAAAAAAACGAGGTTAATTTTATAATTATTAAAAAATTTTAAGAGTAGATTCATTTTATAATTATTACAAATTTAAAAGTTTAGTAATGGTAAAATTATACTCCGTATTATTTTAACATTTAATTCCTCATGATGGATGGTGTGAATGTGTCTATACTTTTCACAAGGACAATTGTTATCACCTGAATCCTCCTCATATATAAGGAAGAGATGGAAGGAGTTCCTAGGTAAAAAATAAGGTGAGATCTGAACCGTATGTTGATCTAATATAAATCAACTGCCCAAAATGAATGAAAATTTAAAAAATAAAATGCTTCCTTGATTTGTGTTTGAATGAGCTGTGTTTGAGATTGATTCTTGGGGCTTTTGCCTGATGAGTTTATTTTATGTGGAATGAAGATCATGTGCATTCCCTCACATGTACACCGGAAAATTAATCATTGCAGATAGATGGAGTGTCCTTTAATTTGAATGGCTTGAATCGACTAGTTAAACATGATGTTTTTATACTTTACTAAAGAATCTATGATTATGTACAGTATGTTTCTTTTGTCTTTGGTTTGAACTTCAAGAACAATTTCTGCATTTCAAGTTTGTTATATACAATATTTGATGATAACTACTAGTGTACGTGCTAACTCACACTAATAGGGAATTAAACTTTATTGAAATTTTAAATTCAAAACTCTAGTCGTGCATGTGCCTTATTTTGGGCAACTCCCTAAATATGAGAATTAATACTAATTAAGAGTTAATGGCATGTTCTCCGAGTATAGTAATTTTGACACGTTTAATACTAAACTTTCAAGTTAACCACACAGGGTCATCAACTTTCAAATTTTAACTAGCCGCGTGGGAGTTAACTTGATGTGATTTTGCTCCAAATGATTTAAATTGAGCTTTAAAGTTAGCCTCAGTCTAAAAACAGATTGTACAACTACAAATTAGTTGAACCAATTTCACTCTATTAGCACCCTAGTTGCAATTCAATTAAATTAAACATTATAGCCTCAAAAGCGCGAAGTTGGATAATTGAACCCTCTTACACTTATAATAATGGATCTTGGAATTGCTTGGCTTGCCTTTAATCGTCCTCAATCTCCTTGCTTTGTTAGTCTCACCTTTAGGTTTATAATCATTTTTCTTTTCTTCAGCTCTTTACTCACCCACTAATTAGAAGTGTGCGATTGTGCATATTCTTTTTTTTTTTTTTTTATGCACTAAGCTAGTTCTTTATAAATTCACAAATTTATACATCTCAATCTCATCTTGGATATCCCAATTCAGTCCCTTAATAAAAACGGGATATATATTCTCATTTAAGGATCTTCCTCTAAACTAACTGAGTTGCTAATGTAATTCTCAGTGGTACAAAGAGGGCACCAGTTCTTCCTCATTACTATTTTCCTCTCCCTCCAGGCTTCTATTGGTCTATCCCCACTCCTTCTATTACCTAGAACGGAGTACTAGTCTTGGTAGTTTATACCACAATAGTGTAGCATAAATAGTAAATTCTAAGGATGTCAACTTAACTTTCTAAGCACGAGATATTGGCCCAAAATGGCGGCTCAAAAAATACATAAACTATAGTCCTAAGGAATTGAATAGGGCCCAAAATGGCGGTCCGATAATAAATAACACAAGCTAAGGACTAACAAATAAAACAAAACTATTTATGTTACCATCAAGACTCGAACTCAACACGTGCCAGCAGGAAAGAGAAGACTCAAACCAATGGACTAAGAGGCATTTAATGAGCAAAGGAATGCACTTTAAGGTGAAGGACATATTTATATTGTTGTAGGACACACGGATCGTTGATAAATGGATGGCATCTGGCAACCTTCATTCTTGACCACACACATGTTCCACACTACTTTGTTTCCAGCTCACTCTCATGCATAAGTGGATATTCCTACCCTTTATGTGGGAGGTTGTGGGTTTAAACTATTGGAAAATTGCACTAAAAATGGCATTTTAAGTGGCCATTTTGTGGTATAAATATATGTGGGTCCACGTCCAAATTTGGGTCGGGTCAAAGTGGATTTGGGTTCTTCATAGTTAGACGAAGAGATTGATGTATTATACGCTCAAAATGGATAATGGATGAATGAGAAATTGATTCTTAGACCCATTTGAGATGGAATTTGGGTGGGAAAAGAAGCTTATGTAGCTTTTGTCCCACATTGGTTGGGAATGAACATTTGCCCCACTATATATACAAGAGTATTTTTATGACTAAGTAACTTGTATAGTATAGAGGCTCTCTCTCGCGCAAAGGGGGGTGCAAATCAAATCCCAAACTGAGCCCCACTCATGTACGTAGGCACCTGCGACTATATTACACAATCATATAAGAAAATGCGTCTGATTAGAGTTTAATATCAATTATTTACAATTTTTAATCATATAAGAAAATGCGTCTGATTAGAGTTTAATATCAATTATTTACAATTTTTTTTAATTTGTAAATATACTTTTCTTATTTATTATTCATATTCTTAGAATTACAATATATATGAAATACGATTAGGAATAATTCAATTTATTTATGTAAATTTTTCTCTATAAATTTATTTAAATATGTACATGATTAGAGTCTAGCGATTATATTAATCCTACAAAATTTTAATTTTGTATGCTATGATAATAGATACTTGACCAAATATATAAAATTTCAACTATATTATTATATTGTACATTTTAATATATTTTCATTTTTTAAATTTTTTATTTAAATTCATAATAATAAATATTTTTCGTTTTTTTCCAGATTTCATATTATATCTTAAGCTGGAATTACCAGATTTCATATAGCTCGAGCTCAAGCTTAAGTCAAAACTCCTTGAACTCATGTTCGACCTACCTAACTCCGATGCAATGCTACAATTAATAATATAAATTGATATATTCATACATAAATAATACAAACTTGATAGAATTTAGAGTCCAAAGTAAAATATAAAACTTATTTTCAAACATTTAAAAAAAAAAAAAGTGAAATCCTAACATTTCAAATTCTGCTCACCTAAGGATGTGACTTAATGCTCATCAAATTCTTCACCCAAAGAGTATTCTCCTCTGATCTTCATAAATGTTCAAAGCCTCAAACCCAATAAAGAAAGCAAAATTGATATTCAAAGTCTTGAAATTAAACTGCATAGAGTAAAAGCATTATATATATGCATGGAATCAGGTGCTAAGAGCCTAAGAAAAACCTACCAACTCTTTATTTATAGACTTTCATCCATCCAATTGATATTCTGGACAAGGTGTTTGATACGATTGCCCCGCAATTGTATCGGTAGTCCTTTTCGAGCAAGAACCAAACTCCCAAGAAAATAAATAAGAACTCAAGATCAAGTGTATTTCATGTCTGCAATGTTACTTATTACAAGGCTTTAAATAGAATAGAGAAACAATAATGTAGGCTAAATAAACGGATCATAACTAACTAGGCTTTTGGCTTATTCAACACATAATCCGCAAAGCGACTCCGCATCTTCCGCATTCTCCTCGGCCTAGTATTAACAGCCTCACGTTCTGCATGCATGGCATCTTCCTCATCATTTTGACTTGGACTAGCAGTGGTAGTGTTGTATCAATACCCCCATCTCCAGAAGTCACCTTGTCCTCAAGGTGAATGCTAGGGAAAAGATTAGAAAGTACATCAGCAGGAACCCATATAGCCTCATCAGAAGGCAAATCAACCCAGTGAATTAGAGCCTGATGTTCGAGTCCTCCCCCACGAAGAATAGAGCGAGTGTCCAGAATTCGAATTGGCGCTGAGGACATAATCTGAAGAAAATCAGCTGGAATAGTTGGTTTCGCCAATTCCATGGCAGTACCCCGACAAGGTTTTAGGAGGGAAACATGAAAGACTGGAGGAATTTTTGAAGATTTCGGCAGCTGCAAACGGTAGCCGACAGGCCCAATCCGCTCCACAATTGCAAACGGTCCAAAGTAACGAGCACTCAGTTTAGGAAATGGACGTTTTGCAACTGAAACTTGGTGAAAAGGTTGGATTGGAGTTTCACCCATACCATATCGCCCACTTGGTATTCGACCTCGCGACGCTTTCGATTCGCCATTTGCACCATTCTATTCTGAGCAGCAGCGAGGTTCCTCTTGAGTTGTGCTAGTAGTAAATCACGGTCCTGTAACAGATCGTCCAAGGCACTGATATTGGTGGAGTTTGGAGCATAATGGGGAATAACCGAGGGGAGTCTACCATATAAGGCTTGGAATGGACACATTTTTATACTTTGGTTGTAACTGCTATTATAACTAAACTCCGCCCAACTTAGCAATGAGACCCACGATGTCAATCTATCACTTACAAATGCTCGAAGATACTGCTCAATTCCGCGATTGACGACCTCCGTTTGACCATCAGTTTGCGGATGATACGAGGTACTATGTCGAAGTGCCGTACTACTAAACTCGAACAAGGAACGCCAAAATGTGCTAGTAAAGATAGGATCGCGATCGGATATAATTGATGTTGGAAACCCGTGATGTTTGATAACAATGTCAACAAAAAGGTGGGCTGCCCTTTTGGCTCTGAAGTGACTTGGTAAAGCCCCAAAGCGACTCGGCATCTTCCGCATCCTCCTCGGCCTAGTATTAACAGCTTCACGTTCTGCATGCATGGCATCTTCCTCATCATTTTGACTTGGACTCAGCAGTGGTAGTGTTGTATTAGTGTTGGTGCCGGGGCACGCAAGACTCTAAACATAGAAACACATTCATACTAACAAAGTCTCTACAAACTGGATCTTCCTTCAATTCGTGTTTTTTCCGATCATAAACATATACGGCAGGCCCACACCAACCCTCTGTATGCAGGAATAAATACTTCTTCTGCATTCTTCTTTTGAGAATAGAATGTCAAGCCATAACTCCCATAAATATCTCCAAGTTCAGGCATTTGCATAGTAAATGCAATCATCCATGATTCTTGTATGCCATATTCCTCCATAATCTATATTGTTTTGGTTTTGGGTTCTTCTTCCTCTTCCTGAACCATGCATGCTGCCATGCATAAACAGTCATCCGTAACCCCCAACCTGAATATCGAGAAGTTTTTGCTTAGTTCTGGGGTCGGCAAGGGCAAAATTCTGAATTCATCATGTGCAGGATCAAAATATACGATCTTATTCCTATCCGACGAGTAATTCTTATACCAATCCCAACTTTTTTAAAATTAATCATAGCATTATATTTTAGGGAAAAGGGTTAAATAGACCCCTAAACATTACACCAAAAGTCAATTAGACATCTAAACTTTTAAAATTGTCGCATTATATTTTAGGGAAAAGGGTCAAATAGACCCCTAAACATTACACCAAAAGTCAATTAGACCTCTAAACTTTTAAAATTGTCAAATAAGCGACCAAAAGGTTGCCTTCTCCGGCGAGTCGCCAGAGACGACTCGGTCTATTATTTTATGTAGTATCTGTTCATAACTACTTTCTCGCCTCCACTGAAGCTCAAACCCACTCTCTTCTATATGAGAGTGCAACCGAGTGCCACTAGACCAATACAGGTGTAATTCGTATCCGTAAATAGTATAAATTGTAATAGTATCATATAATTAATTATTCGTCATCAATGGAGCAAACACTTAGTGTGCTGACCGTTGGGACATTACATATTCGTCATCAATGGATCAAACCACTTAGTGTGCTGACCGTTGAAACGGGGGTTAGTCTTCTAGCTGTCGGCTGGAGGGATACCTTGGGAACAACCCAAAAAAATTATTCATCATCAATTTGTGCTGTGTGTATTTAGTTTTTATTCTTCCGGATGGGTACGGTATTTTGGTTACGTTATACTTTCCTACTGCACATTAAAAATGATATTCATGGATGATTCAGTCTATTTTGGAAGGAGGAGAGAATAGTTAGAGTTTATAGTCTCCGTGGTGTGAGAATTCGCATTGTTAATAATTGAAATAAATACTTATAGTATTCAAAGTTTATTAATTTGTCATCAATTATAACTAATGCTAGAAACTTGTATATATGAATTTTTTGATCCAAAATAATTTTATCAATAAGAATAAGAACTAATTACATAACAACCGGTATGTTTGAGAATGGAGTTGAAGCTTAGCTTTCATGTCGTGCGATATGATAGATCGAATAAGAAGCTGAAGGCGTATTGGAAGTAAATACACTTATGCCTAAATAGTAAATACACAAACTTTTGTATTAATCTATAATAATATCTGATTGCTCAACATTCAACTTTCCTCCAAAGAAAGGCCATTTGTGCTAGAAAATTAGGAAATATTGGAAAAGCAACATACTATTTAGCTTCTTTAGGAATAAACTTACGGGAATAAATTTAGGAATAACTCCCAACCCAACTATCAAGTTTCCTTTTTTGTGCCTTAGTTCGGGAGTAGGCAAGATTCTGAATTCATTATGCACAAATCAAAATATACAATCCTATTGCTTGACCAGAAATTCCAATTACAATTCAAATGTCAATCTGTTATGTCACTTACCCGCCAGTGAAATGTATTACGAAGCCCAATCTGGTCGCCACTCTTTGTGGTTGAGGTTATGTTGCTGCAAGGGCAAGCAAGCAAGACTCTCAACATAGAAACACATACTAACACAGCTTCCTTTGGGAAATCCATCAGCAATCCTGCTCTCAGTTCATCTTCTTTCCGATCATAAACATATACTTTTCCCCGTAAATAACCCATTGTATTTAGGAATACTACTTCTTGTGCATTGTTTTTCGGAGAATAGAACGTTAAACTAAAGCAACTCATAAAAGTATATGGAAGTTGTGGCATTTGGATAGCAAATGCAGTCATCCATGATTCTTGTATGCTATATTCCTTCATAATCAATACTTGAAGCGTATTGTGAACCATGCATGCCATGGATAAACAGTCATCTATAACCCCCAACCCGACTATGGAGAAATTTTGTCCTAGTTCGGGGGTGGACAAGATTTTGAATTCATCACACATAGGATCAAAATATAGGATCTTATTCCTATCGCTCCCCAAAAAATGGGGATCAATGAAATGTATTGCGAAACTCCACACCACCTCTAACATAATTCACCCATAATTCAAGGATTTTAAGCTATAAGGGAATCGCCACTCTTTGTGGTTGAGGCTTGCATAGATAACAAATCTATCGCCAAATACAAGACCCAACCCTATTGATAAGACGACCTTGTAATCTCTAGTGCACGAGTCGTAGCATAACCCTCCAAGGAAAACCGACACCTCCGGATATGGAAACTCAAGCACTTTCCTCAAACATCTGGTGGACAGGTTCCACAACAAAATATCTCTCACAGCCATCAGAAGCACAAACCCGTTGCAAGAACACAAAGATCTAACAGGGTATTCGTCGCTTGCACGAATCAATCGATAAGCAACCTCTCCGAACGGCAATTCATGCCTTTGAAGACGAGAATCATGGCTTGTGGATCTAACTAAGAATTTGGAATTCCAGTTATAATCCTGGCTTTTGGATCCGAGCGAGAGGAAAATCACTCTTCGTTCTCCACAATACCGGAGCTTGAAATCTGAGTCGTATTGGAAGTAGGGTTTGTGAGGCTCTTACGTACATACCTTTTTATAGGGCAATGGAGTAAAATTTTTACCACAAGATCTAAAATCTGTGGCTTAGTTTTTTTTTAAATTAATCATTGTATTTTGTGCCAGATTGCCAGGCAGTCAAATTAATTATAGTTTTAATTCATGCATGTATAATTTGTATCCCTAAATTACAATTCTCTTATAATTCAAAAATTAAAATTGATTGATGCATGGTTACTTATGAAAGAAAGTAGAAATTGTAATACTTTGATGAAATGGCATACTTATGAAATACAAAACTCGACCCGATTTCACGGAAGAGATGTATCAATGACGACTGAGAAAGACTCACATTATATTATTGTTTCCACGTACTAGATATTTGTGTAAATTTATTTTTCCTTCAACTTATTTATATTTTACTAATTTTTTGATCGGTAATGTTTGTTTGTTGACGACCGCTTTTACAAAATCAACAAATATATATATAGATTTTGGTTCAAATGCGGCCGTGCTCTCCCGTGCGGCCGTGCAGTCACACACCACTCAATGTTACGAAATACACCACTCAATGTTAAAAAACACACCACAATGTTAAGAAACACACCACAATGCATATTTGTGTGGTGTGTTTCTTAACATTGAGTGGTGTATTTCGTAACATTTAGTGGTGTGAACCGCACGGGAGAGCACGGCCACACCTGAACATGACCCTATATATATATATATATATATATATATATATATATATATATATATATATATATATATATATATTGTTTTGTCATGGTTTTTTTTTTCTTCTTTTTCTTCCCACTCCCTTCTCCCTTTCTCTCTCGTTCACTAATTGTAAGTGATAACGTAAATACACAAGGACGTATAGTCAAAATACGATTAACTGTATTTTAATATGTACAAATCAGATACAAGAATGTTATATCTCTAGATGCTAGCCCGATTAACGTGGCAATGGGCTAAAGGTTTCCGAGTTAANTTGAATTGTAGGTGCTTCTTTAGATGTGCCAATTGGTTTGAAGGCGCACCACTCCATATTAAGTGCCAAGGATCGAACCTTTGACATTTGGTTCACTAGGCCCGCCAAGGACCAAAAAAGTAAACATATGAATCAATTGACACACATTTTATGATTATTTCTACTAAATTTTTAAGGTAGTTTTCACTAGGAAATTCCAGCCTTCATGATGTAGAAAACTAGAAATTCCAGTGTAGAAAAATCCCAATGTCAACGACACCAAGCACAACTTGTACTAATATACTTTAAAATACTTATTTAAAGATAAACATTTAGGCATTAACCCATTCACATAATATGCATGTAATGATGAACTGTGACTGTTGACAACAAATCAACACAATAGTTAGCAAGATTCTAGCAATTAATTCCAAATACTTTCAACTAAATATTCATTAGGGCACGGAATATTAATTAATCATATGTGGCTGCAGGGGCAATTAAGCAAGACTCTCAACATAGAAACACATACTAACACAACGTATACGACCTGAGTTGTCCTTTAGGAAATCCATTAGGACTTCCCTCAGTTCATCTTTTTTTCGATCATAAACATATACTTGCCCCCAGATCCAACACCTAGTACGCATGAATAATACTTCTTGTGCATTGTTTTGCTGAGAATAGAATCTTAAGTCATAACCCGCACAAGTATATGGATGTTGAGGCATTTGGATAGCAAATGCATTCATCCATGATTCTTTTATGCTATATTCCTTCATGATCAATACTTGCAACGATGTGGTGTTGATTTTTTCCTGTTTGTTAGCCATGCATGCCATGGATAAACAATCATCTATAACCCCCAACCCGACTATGGAGAAATTTTGTCTCAGTTCGCAGGTAGGCAAGGTTCTGAATTCATCATGCACAGGATCAAAATATAGGATCCTATTCCTATTGCCTCCCGAGAAGTAATCCATATTCTAATGCCAATTCTCTATGTCATTTGCCCACCTGTAAAATGTATTGCGAAACTCCAGATTGCCATTAGCAGAATTGAAGTTATAAGGGAACTGCACTGGTGGCCACTCTTCGTGGTTGAGGCTTGTAGAGATGACAAATGGATTGCCAAATTCACGATCCAGCGGCCCTATTAGGGAGCGAATTGATAGGACGGCCTTGTAATCTCTTGTGCAGGAATCGTAGCAAAGCCCTCCAAGGAGAACCAAATTTGACTCCTCCGGATATGGTGACTCGAGCACTTTCGTCAAACACCTAGTGGACGGGTTCCACAACAAAATATCTCTCTCAGCCATCAGAAGCACAAACCCGTTGCAAGAACACAAAGAACTAACAGGGTATTTGTCGCTTGCACGATTAATCAATGGATAAGCAGCTTCTCCGAACGGCAATTCATGCCTTTGAAGACGAGAATCATGGCTTGTGGATCTAACTAAGGGTGTGTTTGGTTGGGGGTTTAGGCATAAGGTATGGGTATCAAAGTGATTGTTAGTGTTTGGTTGATAAGTTTTGTGAATACTACTATGGGTTTGGAATACCCCATTAATGGCAAAACCCATACCCTTATTAAATAAGGGTTTTATCTCCCTTCATCATTTTTTCCCCAACTATTAATAATCATTCCGATTCCACCCAACTACCAAACATGCTAAATACTTTCACCAAAACCCATTACCCTTACCAAGTATTTGATACCCATTCCGATTCCGATTCCCATGTGCGAACCAAACGCACCCTAAGAATCTGGAATTCCAATTATAATCCTGACTTTTGGAATCGAGGGAGAGGATTATCACTCGTCGTTGTCCAGAATACGAGAGCTTGAAATCTGAGTCGTCTATCAACGAACGCCATTGTTTACATACACACTGGCACCGGATTACAGCCTTCACCGGCAACTGCAAAAGTATATGCGGAATGATTTCATTAGGAATGTTTGAGAATGGAGTTGAAGCTTCCATGTCGTGGGATATGATAGATCGAATAAGAAGCTGAAGGCGTATTGGAAGTAGCTAGGGTTTAAATATATTTGTAAATTGTGAGACTCCTTTTATAGGCGGCAAATTATACTATGCACCACGGTGCACATAGCAATGTGCACCACGTACTTAAACGACGTCGTTTTAAGTATTGTAAACTAATCGTCCGTTTTTTTGGAAATCACGTTTCCGGTTTCGTCCGGTTTCTGTATTTATGTTAATATTCTGTGTATTCCAAACAATCATTCTGTGTATTCTAGGCAATCGTTCTATGTATTCTAGGCAACCGTTCTGTGTATTCATGTTAGTAACACATGTTGTGATGTGTTTGTGCATTCGAATGTTTAGGAGGATGAGTTCTGTGTATTTTGTGTCAATATTCTGTGTATTCATGTTATTAACACAGGTTGTGATGTGTTTGTGTATTCGAATGTTAGGAGAAGGAGTTCTGTGTATTTTGTGTCAATATTCTGTGTATTCTGAGCAAACGTTCTGTGTATTTTAGGCAAACGTTCTGTGTATTCTATATAATGATTATGTGTATTATAGATAATGAATTCCCTTGAGTCATTCCCGTCCGCGTCTGCGTCCACTAACATCTGTGTATTTTGTGTCAATATTCTGTGTATTCTGGGCAAACATTCTGTGTATTCTAGGCAAACGTTCTGTGTATTTTAGATAAATTCTGTGTATTCTAGGCAAACGTTCTGTGTATTCTAGATAATGATTATGTGTATTATAGATAATTAATTTCCTGGAGTCATTCGCGTCCGCGTCCACTAACACCGAAACGACGTCGTTTTACGTACTTGGTGCACATTGCTATGTGCACCGTGGTGCAGGGTATAACGATTGTTTATAGGCAGGCCGGGCCCTGGACTAAAATTTTCACCACCAGTCCAACCTAAAATATGTGGCTTAATTTTTTAAAATTCATCATGGCATTTTTATCAATTTACAGTTTTTGTTCTTGAATTAGAATGCAAGTACTATATTTATTTTTAATAATATAAATTTGTAATTGTATTATATAATTAGTCACTTATTTTATGTATTTAGTTCTTATTCGTATGGACCGAATTATTAATGTGAATTTCAGACGTTCTGCACTTCTGCATAGATAGGGTGTGATGCCTATTAGTGTTTGAGTTTGGATAGAACTATTTGTAGGCATAAATGTATATAGCTTGGTGTTAAGATTTGAAGACGAAGATCATGGCCTGTGGACAATCTATATCCACAATTCTCATAGGGAGGGTGATTCTCATAAGTTGAGAGAACTCAACTACTCAAGTCAAGCTTTATCTATAGTGTGTTGTAATATCTCATCTAACATAAAAAATAGTATTGCTAATAAGAATCAACTTAAAATATAAACACCAAAGTAAATTTATATAAGAAAAAAAATAATAAACATTTCGAGTAAGCAATATAATGATGAACTGTGACAGTTTATCAAGACACTAATTAGCTAAATATTCATTAGGGCACGTATTGATTAATTAATCATATGTGTAGGGCTGTTAACGAACCGAACATAAACGAACGGAGGCTGTTCGTGTTCGTTTGTTAAAGATTTTGAAGTGTTTGTGTTCGTGTTCGTTTGTTAAGGTTTTTAAAAATCCTGTTCGTGTTCGTTTGTTAAGCGTTCGTTAGTGTTCGTTAACGTTCGCGAAAACGTTCACGAACGTGTTTGTTAACGTTAACGAACATGTTCACGAACGTGCTCGCGAACGTTAACGAACACGTTCGTGAACATATTCATTTACGTTCATGAACACGTTCGTGAACACTTAATAATCAAACACCCGCACATGTTCATTAACACAATTTGTTCGTGAACAAGAAATAATCTACGTTCACGAAAAATAATCAAACAAACAACACAACTACAAAACTAATACAATTTGTTAATAAACATGTTCGCGAACATTATTAAACGAACACTTAACGAGGTTGTTCGTGAACACTACTAAACGAACGCAAACGAGCTTGTTCACGAGCACTACTAAACGAACACAAACGAGCTTGTTCGCGAACACTTAGCAAACGAGCTTACCATTGTTCAAACTCTATTCGTTTATTAACCGAGCTCTAAATTTTGTTTGTTAATGTTCGTTTACCTTAATAAACGAACATAAACGAACACTTACCGAGCTCGAACACGAGTAGTTTGTCGAAAGCTCTGTTCGCTAACAGCCCTACATATGTGGCTGTAGGGGCAAGCAAGCAAGACTCTCAGCATAGAAACACATACTAACAAGGCGTATACGACCTGAGTCATTCTTTTGCACTTCCCTCAGTTCATCTTTTTTCCGATCATAAACATATACTTGCCCCAGAACCAACCCATAATCCGCAGGAATAATACTTCTCGTGCATTATTTTTTTTGAGAAAAGAATGTTAAACTTAAGCCATATCTCACACCAGTAAAAGGCATTTGGATAGCAAATGCAGCCATCCATGATTCTTGTATGCCATATTCCTTCATAATCAATACTTGCATCGTTTTGGTTTTGAATGTTTCCTCTTTATGAACAATGCATGCCGTAGATAAACAGTCATCTATAACTCCCAACCCGACTATGGAGAAATTTTGTCTCAGTTCGGGGGTGGGTAAGATTCTGAATTCATCAGGCACATGATCAAAATATAAGATCTTATTTCTATCTCTTCTTGACAAGTAATCTTTGATGTCACTTGCCCACCAAGCCAGTAAAATGTATTGCAAAACTCCACGCCCCCTCTGGCAGAATTCAAGTCTTTGATGTCACTTGCCCACCAGTAAAACTCCACGCCCCCTCTGGGGGAATTCAAGTCTTTGATGTCACTTGCCCACCAGTAAAATGTATTGCAAAACTCCACGCCCCCTCTGGCAGAATTCAAGTTATAAGGGAACTGCATTGGCCGCCACTCTTTGTGGTTGAGGCTTGCAGAGATGACAAATGGATCGCCAAGCGGCCCTATTAGGGGGTGAATTGATAGGACGACTACCTTGTAATCTGTAGTGCCTCGGGGGTGAATTGATAAGACGACCTTGTAATCTGTAGTGCCTCGGGGTGAATTGATAGGACAGCCTTGTAATCTCTAGTGCACGAGTCGTAGCATAGCCCTCCCAGGATAACCGAGTCCTCTGAATATGTGGAGCACTTTCATCAAACACCTGGTGGACGGGTTCCACAACAAAATGTCTGTCTTAGTCACCAGAAGCACAAATCCATTGTAAGAACACAAAGATCTAACAGGGCATTCGTCGCTTGCACGAATCAATGGATAAGCAGCCTCTCCGAACGGCAAATCAAGCCTTTGAAGACGCCACTGTTTACATACGCATTGGCACCGGATCACAGCCTTCATCGGCAACTGCAAAAGTATATGCAGAATGATTTCATTAGGTATGTTTGACAATGAAGCTGAAGCTTCCATGTCGTGCGAATAAGAAGCTGAAGAACACGAGGCGTATTGGAATTAGGGCTTGTGAGGCTGTTACCTTTTTATAGGGCAATGGAGTAAAATTTTTATCACAAGATCTAAAATCTGTGGTTTAGTTTTCTTTTTTTTTTTTTTTTTGAAATTAATCATTGTATTTTATGCCAGATTGCGAGGCAGTCAAATTAATTATATAGTTTTAATTCATGCATGTATAATTTGTATCCGGAAATTACAATTCTCTTATAACTCAAAAATTAAAATTGATTGATGCATGGTTACTTATGAAAGAAAGTAGAAATTGTAATACTTTGATGAAATGACATACTTGTGAAAAACGAAACTCGACCCGATTTCACGGAAGAGATGTATCAATGACGGCATATTGGAATTTAGCTTGGCAACACTGGGAAATACCCACATTATATTATTGTTTCCACTACTAGATATTTGTGTCAATTTATTTTTCCTTCAACTTATTTATATTTTACTAATTTTTTGATCGGTAATGTTTGTTTGTTGGCGACCGCCCAAAGATTACAAAATCGTCGAACATGACTAATTCTCTCGTTCAATTGTAGGAACTTCTTTGATTTAAGGCTGCTCCATATCGAATGCCAAGGATCGAACCCTTGACAATTCATTTGCTAGGTGAACCCCGGTAAGGACCAAAAAAGTAAACATATGAATCAATTGACACACATTTTATGATTAATTTTACTAAATTTTTAAGGGAGTTTTCACTACGAAATTCCAGCCTTCATGATATAGAAAACTAGAAATTCCAAAGTAGAAAAATCTCAGATTTAGAAAAATCCCAATGTCAACGACATGCGAAACACATCTTGTATTAATATACTTTGAAATACTTATTTAAAAATAAACATTTAGGCATTAACCTATTCACGTAATATGGTAAAACTTGTATTGCTAATAAGAATCAACTTAAAATGTAAACAATAAAGTAAATTTATATAAGAAAAAAAATAGACATTTCGAGTTATATCAATATAATGATGAACTGTGACTGTTGACAACAAATCAACACACTAATTAGCTAGATTCTAGCAATTAACTCCAAATAGTTTCAACTAAGGGTGTGTTTGGAAACCCGGAAAATGATTTCTGGAAATCATTTTCCGGGTTTCTAGTGTTTGGAAAGGAGTAAAATTGAAAGTCAATGAAAAATGAAGCTTCAGTCAATGGAAAATCAAGTTGTTTTTCCGGAAAACAACTTCCCCTTTTTTTGAGGGGAAGTCATTTTCCGAACGTTGCCTTCTTCTTCTTAAGCCAAGAGCACATCCTCTCTGAAGTCAAGAAAACTCACCTTCTTCATCTTCTTGTTGCTTCACCTTCTTCAAAATCAAACGCCATAAAGATAAAAATCAAAAGCTAAAAAAGATATAGAAACTTCTGAAAACCCATCGGAAACCAGAGAAACCAGATCTCTGGTTTCTGGCTTACCAGTGCTCACTGGTTTTCGGCGGAAACCAGAGCACTGGTTAGTGCTCTGGTTTCTGAGCTTGTTTCCGGCGGAAATCTGGTTTCCGCAGATAAGCTAAGGTTTTATCTTTTTTTTTTTCCTAATAAGTAAATAACTTTGCTTATTTTATTTTATTCACATTACACTGTTAATATTATTTATATAATTAATCAAATACTATATTTTTGCTTATTGAAATAAAACTGTTTTTGCTTAATTATATTTAAAATTGTTATTATTATTATTTTTATTATTATTATTATTATTATTGTAGATATTGTTTTGTTATATTCTAAATACAAAAAATTAAAATGTTTAATTATATAATTTTACTCATTTTCTAGAAAATTAACCAAACACACCAAGACAGTTTTCCAGAACACAGCCAAACACCGGAAAAGAAAATATTTTCTGGAAAATGAGTCATTTTCCAGAAAACATTTTCCAGAAGTCATTTTCCTGCTTTTCAAACGGACCCTAAATATTCATTAGGGCACAAATTAATTAAAATTAATCATATGTGGCTGCAGGGCAAGGAAGCAAGACTCTCAACATAGAAACACAAACAAAGACAGCGTATACGACCTGAGTCATCCTTTTGGAAATCCAATAGCACTTCCCCCAGCTCATCTTTTTTTCGATCATAAACATATACTTGCCCCCAGAAGCAACACAAGGTAGGCATGAATAATACTTCTTCTGCATTGTTTCTTTGAGAATAAAATGTTATGCCATAACCCTCACAACTACGTGGACATTGAGTCATTTGTGGATATTGAGGCATTTGGATAGCAAATGCAGTCATCCATGATTCTTCTATGCCATATTCCTTCATGATTAATACTTGAATCATTTTTAATTTTTCCTGTGTGTAAAACATGCATGCCATTGATGAACAGTCATCTATAACCCCCAACCCGACTATGGAGACATTTTGTCTCAATTCGGGGGTGGGCAAGATTCTAAATTAATCACACACAGGATCAAAATATAGGATCTTATTCCTATCGCCTCCCGAGATGAAATCCCTTTCACAATCCCAATCTTTGATGTCACTTGCCCACCAGTAAAATGTATTGCGAAACTCCACACTGCCATTAGCAGAATTCAAGTTATAAGGGAACTGCACTGGTCGCCACTCTATGTGGCTGATGTAACACTTACCACTATTACATTATTATAATAATAAAGGTAATATATTATTTTGGTGCATTATTTCCATATAATCATTAGTTAATTAAGGTAAATAACTAATGGTGAGTGTAAGAGTAATTAGGGAAAGGATACATTACCATATTGATGGCATATGGATAGTATAAATAAATCCTTTTGGTCCTCTCACTGCTTAACGATTCATTCCTCATACACCATCAAGAGAGGGAACGATTCATTCCTTATACACCATCAAGAGAGGGTTGAGAAAGTGAGAGAAATTACTCTGTTGCAGCAGTCCCGTGATTACACAACCTTCTTCAATTGGAAGCTATGGCGGGAGGTTAGGATTTTAATAGATCCGTATATCACGTGTTTATGTTATTATGTTATTACGTGATTTATATGCTTATAGCTGAGGCTTGCAGAGATGGCAAATGGATAGCCAAATTCATGACCCGGCCCTATTAAGGGGCGAATTAATATGACGGCCTTGTAATCTCTAGTGCTGGAGACATAGCATAGCCCTCTAAGGATAACCATATTCGACTCCTTCGGATATGACAACTGGAGCACTTTCGTCAAACACCTGGTGGACGGGTTCCACAACAAAATATCTCTCTCAGCTATCAGAAGGAGAAGCACAAACCCGTTGCAGGAACACAAAGATCTAACAGGGAATTTGTCGATTGCACGAATCAATGGATAAGCAGCCTCTCCGAACGGCAATTTATGCCTTTGAAAACGAGAACCATGGCTTGTGGATCTAACTAAGAATCTGGAATTCCAGTTATAATCCTGGCTTTTGGAATCGAGCTCGAGGATTATCATTCGTCGTTTTCCATGATACGAGAGCTTGAAATTTGAGTCGTCTATCCACGAACGCCACTGTTTACATACGCACTGGAACCGGATCACAGCCTTCATCGGCAACTGCAAAAGTATATGCGGAATGATTTCATTAGGTATGTTTGAGAATGGAGTTGAAGCTTCCATGTCGATCGTGCGGTCGAATAAGAAGCTGAAGGCGTATTGGAAGTAGCTAGGATTTAATTATATTTGTGAATTGTGAGACTCCTTTTATAGGCCGGGCCATGGACTAAATTACTAAAATTTTCACTACCACTCCAACCTAAAATATAAATAAAAGGAAGGAAAATTGTGTATTAGAAAAAGTATAAAAGCAGTGTTAAGGATAGATTGCTAAGGTAAAATACGTATAATGCCTCCAACTCTTTGGTATAGTATATGAGAATTTTCACTTAAAACTTCTTTCAGTACGTGATGGTTCAATTTCTAACATTTAGTGTTTGAATTTAGGTTGAACTTCTTCTTCCCATAAGAGAATCCACGATATATAGCAATTTTCATCGTTCCTAAGTTAAAATTCTTTAATTTCTCTGAATGTATATTTTTTAAAAAGCAAATTAAAGAAATGCTGAAGAGATCAGAGAGATCCGTTGCTAATTCTTTTCCTTTAATTAAAGTATTGACAATGCCATTTTCATTTTAATTGCTGGATAAAACTATGATTTTTGAATCGTTTTCCCTGATAATATCTTACACAATAGCTCGTTATGTGTAGTAAGATGTGATCTTGTGAGATCATTTTCAAGTATGCTAACTTGGGTTACCCATGAGTATTTAATTACTCCGTATTAAAAAGTGTACATCTAAAAAAACGTATAAAAAATATTCTAAATTCATCATGCACAGTATCAAAATAAACTATACTATTGCCTCCCTATTTAAGGAGGCAATATTATAGAACCAAGCTCGAATTCGGGTTGGT
Source organism: Ipomoea triloba (assembly GCF_003576645.1). Classification (NCBI taxonomy): domain Eukaryota; kingdom Viridiplantae; phylum Streptophyta; class Magnoliopsida; order Solanales; family Convolvulaceae; genus Ipomoea; species Ipomoea triloba. The sequence continues at coordinate 20,348,425 of NC_044920.1, forward strand.
TCGAGCTTGAGCTCGACAAAATATATGTAGGCTCAAGCTGAAACTCGATCAAACTTTAAAACTTAAGCTTGAATTCAGCTCACCAGTTTTCATATAGCTCGAGCTCAAGGCAAAATTGCTTGAACTCGTGTTCGACCTACCTATCTAATTCCGATGCAATGCTACAACTAATAATATAAATTGATCTATTCATACACAAATAATACAAACTTGATAGAAATTAGTGTCCAATAAGTAAAATATAACTTATTTTCAAACATTAAAAAAAAAAAAAAGTGAAATCCTAACATTTCAAATTCTGCTCACCTAATTAAGGATGTGACTCAACGCTCATTGTGGCCGATCAGGGCAAGCAAAACTCTCAACATAGAAACACATACTAGCAAATTAAAGTATCTACGATAGGTTGGGAAGTACATCAGATCTCTCTTCAATTTATTTGTTTTCTGATCATAAACATATATTCTCCGCCCATACCAATCCACACTACGCGACAAGAATAATACTTCTTGTGCATTTTTTTTTGAGAATAGAATGTTAAGCTATGACTCCCATAAATATATCCAAGTCCAGGCATCTGGATAACAAATGCAGTATTCCAGGATTCTTGTCTTCCATATTCCTTCATAATCAATACTTGCATCGTCTTGATTTCTGATCTTTCCTCTTTGTGAACAATGCATGCCATGGATAAACAATCATCTATAACCCCCAACCCGACTATTGAGGAGTCATTTTCTCTTAGCTTGGGGATCGGCAAAATTCTAAATTCATCACGCACAGGATCAAAATATAGTATCATATTCCTATCGCCTCCCGATAAGTAATTCATATCCCTATTCCAATCCAAATCCCAATATTTGATGTCACTTACCTACCAGTGAAATGTATTGCGAAACTCAACGCTGCCTATAGCAGAATTATAAACGAATGGGAATTGCACTTGTTGCCACTCTTTGTGGTTGAGGTTGGCAGAGCTGACGAATGGATCGCCAAAATAATAACCCATGTAACGAAATAATAGGACGGCCTTGTAATCTCTAGTGCAGGAATAGTAACATAGCCCTGCAAGGGTATGGATGTTTCCTATCCCCCAATATGGCCACTTTGGCCACTCAAACACTTTCGTAGAACACCTAGTGGACGGGTTCCACAACAAAATATCTCCATTAACCACCAGAAGCACAACCCCGTTGCAAGAACACAAAACTGTAACACGGTCCATTACCCGTCCACAAGTCCATGGAAAAGCCTCCCCGGACGGCCATTTATGCCTTTGAAGACGAAGATCATGACTTGTAGATCCAACGAAGTCTCTGGAATCATTCCAGGATTCGCGTGAGAGGATGATCACTCTTCGATGTCCACGATACGAGAACTTGAAATCTGAGCCGTCTATCCACAAACGCCACTGTTTACATACGCACTGGAACCGGATCACAGCCTTCATCGGCAACTGCAAAAGTATATGTGGAATGATTTCATTAGGTATGTTTGAGAATGGAGTTGAAGCTTCCATGTGCGTTAGATCGAATAAGAAGCTGAAGGCGTATTGGAAGTAGGTTTTGTGAGGCTCTTACCATTTTATAGGGCAATGGAGTAAATTTTTACTCCAAGACCTAAAAATTAAATAAAATCAGTGGAATTTAGCTTGGCAACACTGAAAAACGAAACTCGACCCGATTTCACAGATGAGATATAGCAATGACATACTGTACAAGATAGTGGAATTTAGCTTGGCAACACTGAAAAAGACCCACATTATATTATTGTTTCCACGTAATAGATACCTGTGTCAATTTATTTTTCCTTCAACTTATTTATGTTTTACTAATTTTTCGATCACTAATGTTTGTTTGTCGGCGACCACCCAAAGATTACAAAATGAACAAATATATTTATCTTTTTTTTGGTGTATGCAGAATTTTCACCGTCGAATAGTGACTAATCATGTCGCAAAATTGTAGGCACCTCTTTAGATGTTGCAGTTGATTTAATGATTTAAGAATACTCCATACCCAATACCAAGGATCGAACCCTTCACATTTGATTTGCTAGGCGAAACCCACTAAGGACCAAAAAAGCAAACTTATGAATCAATTGACACACATTTTATGATTATTTCTAGTAAATATTTATGGTAGTTTTCACTAGGAAATTCCAGCCTTCATCGTGTAGAAAACTAGAAATTCCAATGTAGGAAAATCTCAAATTTAGAAAAATATAATGTCAATGACACGCCCAAACACATTGACGGTAAGAATGTTACTTGAGTATATTTGATAAATAAGTGTAACAGTTTTTAGTACAATAGTTTTGCGTCCCCCCTCATCCTACAATAGGCCTACTACTTATACTATGTGTGCAGATTCACTACTTATACATTGGGCACGCTCAAGTGAGAATAGTTGTCCAGGAGAGAAATCAGAACCACAAATAGCCGTCCATGTGTCCAGATTCAACGAACCAGATGTAATTAAAAAAAAAAAAACAATATGGTGGCATTTTCGTAAATAACTCAAATTTTGGTGCAAGTAAAATGTTTTACAAGTGCAAGTAACTGTTATAAGTTTGCAAGTAAAAAGCGCAAGTAAAATACTTGCAAGTGCAACTATTTTCACTTACCAGTGCAAGTAATTTACCTTGGTAACACTTGTGCATCCAATGATAAGGTATTTCGCATAGGTTCACTTAATGTTAACGTATGGTGCGACTAATGATAACGTTAGGTGCACTTAATATTGATGCTCAGTATACATTTTACTTGCACTTAGGTGCACTATATGAACACGTGGACAGATGTGAGTGATTCTGATTTCTCTCCTGGGCGAGACGTTCTCACCTGAACGGGCTCATATATATATATATATATAGGGAAGGGTTCAAGTACGGTTAAAAATATATAGGGAAGGGTTCAAGTACGGTTAAAAAATTCCTGTGATTGATGCTATTTAAAAAAATTCTGAACTTATTGCACCATAAACTTCTAATCTACGCACTTAAGTTAGATTAATATAAATATGACTTTGTAGAGAAAATCTTATAAAGAATATTGGTTATGTACCTTAAGAAGTAAAAGAATGCAGGGATAAACTTTTTGAAAAAAAAGAATAACAATACAAAAGGCGTGATTTGTAACAGAAAGCGTGATTTATAGTTTGAATTTATTCCATGTCTAGTGTTTTTCTTTTTTTTTTTTGAAAACAATGCATGTCTAGTGTATTCCACTTTTTGAAAAAAAGAATAACAATACAAAAAGCGTGATTTATAGAACTTAGAAATGCGGTTGGTCATCTACCTTGAGGTGGCACACCGCACACTTGCAAAAGTACAAAAAAAGGTCACTATTATCATCTATGCTAATTAATGTGGTATAATAACTTTAGCCATAAAAATATCATGAAAATATGGGCAAAAACATCAAATGATTTTGATCATTAATTATATATAACTAATTGTTTTAATCTTATATTGTCAATAGTCACAAATTATATTTTAAATTCACAAATTTGTTGTAATTTCAATATCTTGAAAGACATAGCCATCAATGATATTAGAATTTTATGAGATTAGGACAGCATAATTAAAAGGGAAAATTGTAATTTATGCCCCTCTATAATATAATATGTCAATTATCAATGTCATTCCTGAATTATTAGTGGTGTAAATATTGTCCCTTAATTTTCAAAACTGGTACATATACTGCCCTCCCATGGTGTAAATATTGCCCCTTAATTTATTAGTCTGTACTATAACATTTTTAATCATAAATCATTAATATTTATATATATATTAAAAATATTTCCAAAAATGCTCTTATATGTATTTTTTTAATAATTGATTAAAGAGTTAATACCCAATTTAGTCCTCGACTATACTGGTTTTACTCAATTTAGTCCTAAGTGACTTTTTGTACTCAATTAAGTCCGGACTTTGATGATTTTACCCAATTAAGTCCTCCGTTAACAATTCCGTTAGTTGATGGTTAAAAGTAGGGTTAATATGGTAATTTATCATCCATCCTCCCTTTTGGTCGAATTGATATCTTCTTCCTCATTTCTCCTCCATCTTCTTTCTGACTGTAATTTTAAAAAAAAAATATTAAACTAGCAAGAAAAATTGTGAAAAAGAATGGAGTCAAGGGCGTTTGAAGTCATGGAATAGCCTTTGATCATGGTGTTCCACAAATGGGCATTAGGTTCTTCGATCAGAGTGAAGAGAGAAAACGCATAGGAAGAGGCCGGGGAACGCATGCAGGGATATGCAGTGGTCGAGTAGTTTCCTGAGCCATGAATTCTGGTGGCAGAGACCACATGTGATAAACAGAGAGTGAATTTGCATGAGGCGGATGAAGCTTCATTTTTTCTGTGTAGTCGTGCAGTGAGTTTTGAGGCTAGAAGTTCAGCGAGCTCATCAATGATAGGCTATGTCCTCTTTCCCTTGACCACTTTTTTCTTCTACCACAATTGAACTTTGTATCTCCTCCCCAATCTCCCTGCCATCAACTTTCCTACAACTTCCATCATTGTAACCACAAGCCAAAACCCAAAAAATAAAATTCCACCACAAAACCTAACCCACCCCCCCCCCCCTCTTTCTCTATGCATCTATCTTTCTTTGATCTTTTTCACAATTTTCTTCTCTACTTTTTGTTTTTTTTTTTGTTTTTTTTTGTTTTTGTTTTTTGTTTTTTGTTTTTAATTTTTTTGTTTTTTTTTACGGTCTGAAAGAAGACGCAGGAGAAATGATCCGAGGAAAAAGATGGCAATTTGACCAAAAGGGAGGGGAGGATAAATTACCATATTAACCCTACTTTTAACCATCAACTAACGGAATTGTTAACGGAGGACTTAATTGGGTAGAATCATCAAAGTCCGGGACTTAATTGAGTACAAAAAGTCACTTAGGACTAAATTGAGTAAACAACTATAGTCGAGAACTAAATTGGGTATTAACTCATTGATTAAAAGTTGTCAATGACTTTGTGGTTTGGTGACATTCGATTACGCTTCACGTGAAAGGTGTTAATCAAACCGACACATCAAATGGGAGGTAGTATATTTTTCCTTTTTTGATTTCTAGGTAAGTATAGATTATAAATAAGCTCAAAATGTCACCAATTTTGTCCAGCAAATTCAGAAAATGAGATACACCACCACCGCCTGCTGCACCATCTTTCTCCTCTATTCCCTCCAAGCTGAGCCAACTCGGCCTCCGTTCTCATGTGACTCATCGAACCCGTTAACGACTTCTTATCCCTTCTGCAACTCCTCGCTGTCCATTCCCGAGAGAGTGGGGTATCTAGTCTCCAGGCTCACTCTGCAAGAGAAAATCTCGCAGCTCGTTAACTCGGCAGCTGCAATCCCCCGCCTCAACATCTCCGCTTACGAGTGGTGGTCCGAGGCGTTGCACGGCGTTTCCCGCCACGGAAGGGGAATCCGCTTCAATGGCACCGTCCATGCCGCCACCATGTTCCCCCAAACCATCCTCTCCGCCGCCTCCTTCGACGAACGCCTCTGGTATCGAATTGGGCAGGTTAGGAAACCTAATAATTTATCTTAATTACCATAAAAGGAAAATTTAATTAACTTATCTATGTTGAATATATATTACTCCGGTATATAAACTTACCGAGAGACTCTCCTGTGACTCTGTGAGACACTGAGATTGTCTTACCTACCTTATTGTGTGGATCATGGCACTGGACCATGGTCCAAAATAACATTGTTGAATATGTATGTTAGAATAATGTACATTATTCGTTAGAATAATGAAACTTCTAAAGTAAGATAATGTATTTTATAAGTTATAATAATGTATATTATGCTTTAGAATAATGCAGTTATAAAAATGTATGTTGCAGTGGGTCGTGTGAAAAAAAAAATTACACAAAATGACGTCATTTTTGGATCGTGGCACGGTCCATGCAATAACTATTGCAAACTACCTCACACAAGTTTTTACCAAACATTTTATCATGGCTTTTAATTGAGATGGAGTGCTTGGTCCGACGAGACTGGTTCATGAAATTTTACTTGAATTATCTATATAATAAGAGAAATATGGAGAAAACAATTTATTATATTCCTTTGATATGCTCATTTTCAGCTGAATTACAATAATTATTATGAGAATTTTTTAAAAATCTCTTAGTTTCATATTTTCATAGATTGATGATGAGTTTAATTGGTTTACCCATGCTTCAAACTGAGTGTACTTATTCGTTGTATCTAATCATAGGCAATTGGGAGAGAGGCAAGAGCAATGTATAATGCAGGACAGGCAATGGGGATGACATATTTTGCACCAAATATAAACATACTAAGGGATCCAAGGTGGGGAAGAAGCCAGGAGACAGCAGGGGAAGACCCACCAATGGTTGGAAAATATGGAGTGGCTTATGTAAGAGGCATTCAGGGGGATAGTTTTGAAGGTGGTGCCCTTAAGGATCATCATCTCCAAGCCGCAGCTTGTTGCAAGCACTTCGTCGCCCAAGATTTAGATAACTGGCATAATGTCACGCGCTACGTCTTTGATGCTAAAGTAACTTCTTGAGGTTCACCCGGCTTAATTTGCTAGCTATTCTTGTGTGTCTCTCGCCTTAGTTATGCCTATTCTTGATGGAGTTGTGTTCTATCGGTTTTAGTTCTCTTTATGCAGTTTACTTCTTTGTTTTTGGTACAAAGGGAAGGGCTAAGCCCCAAATAGATGGATACAAAGTTTACTTCTTTATTTTTCGTCTCCCTTAATGCAGGTTGGTGAGCAGGATATGGCTGATTCATTCATGCCACCGTTTAAGAGATGTGTAGAAGAAGGGAAAGCCAGCAGTATAATGTGTGCTTACAATCTTGTAAATGGGGTTCCTAATTGTGCTAATTATGATCTCTTGACCAAGACGGCTCGCCAACAATGGGGCTTTCAAGGGTATGTTGAAGAACATTGAAGCCCGAAACAAATATTGCAGGGCAAAATCCTTAAACTAGGATATTAAAAGGATTTAAATTATTGTTGTTCAGGTACATTGTGTCAGATTGCGGTGGAGTTAAGATCATTCATAGCCAACAAGGATATGCTAAATTGCGAGAAGATGCAGCAGCCCTTGTGCTCAAAGCTGGTATGTTTAGTTTTAGAGTTCCTCTATTTTACAAGTCGTTCGAGGTGCTTGGTAAATAGCAAGATCTTTCAATTTTTGATGGATTTGTCAAACTTTTGAAGTTAGTATTTGGTAAACAACAAATTGTCGGTTTGAGTTTGTTGGGCGGAGGCCGGTGAAGGGCCAAGTCCAGTAATTGGTGGCTAGGGGATTGTTAGGCGAAGGCCACTGAAGGGCCCAGTCTAGTACCTGCTTCTCCAAAATGTGACTGTATATAAGGAAATAAAGTTGTGTCTTCGCTATGAGCTATAACTTTTAGCGTAGTGGTAAGCGTTTGATCCTAACAGAATTATGCTGAAAAGTTCTGAAATTGAAGTCTGGTACATTTTAGCCCTAGTTATTCCATCCCATGGAGAAAGATCCTGGCATGAATGTTTACTATAAGCATATAGTAGCTACCTATTCTTTTCAAAATAACAAATATTAATTATAATTAAATCATGAATCTTTTGCAGGCATGGATTTGAACTGTGGTTCCTACTTGAGAAAGTACACGATGTTAGCTCTTGAAAAGAAGAAAGTGCAAGAATCTGATATAGACAGAGCTCTTAACAACCTTTTCTCTGTCAGAATGAGGCTAGGTTTGTTTGATGGCGACCCGAAAGAACTGGAATATGGTGACATTTCTCCGAAGGAAATCTGCAGTCAGGAGCACCGGGGCCTAGCCCTCGAAGCAGTAAGAAATGGGATTGTCCTTCTAAAGAACTCGGCAGGACTCCTCCCACTTTCGAAGACACAAACTGCATCCTTCGCTGTGATAGGACCGAGTGCTAATGCTTCAGAACCGCTCTTGGGTAACTATGAAGGTTTCCCTTGTAAGAACGTTACGTTTCTACAGGCACTTCAGAGCTATGTGAGTAACACAATGTATCATCAAGGCTGTGATTTTGTGAACTGCACCTCTGCTGCAACCGACGAAGCTATTAAGATTGCTGAAGTGGCGGATAACGTTGTGTTAATCATGGGACTGGATCAAACTCAGGAGAGGGAGAAGCTTGACAGGACAGACTTAATACTCCCCGGAAAACAGGAATCTCTTATCTCAGACATAGCGAAAGTTGCTAAGAAACCAGTCGTTTTGGTGCTTCTGTCTGGAGGTCCTATTGATGTATCATTTGCAAAAGAAAACCCGAAAATTGGAAGCATTTTGTGGATTGGTTACCCTGGTGAAATGGGAGGAATTGCACTAGCAGAGACCATATTCGGTGACAACAATCCAGGTAAAACTTTAACGCTACCCGGTTTACCTTTGCACAATACTTTCTAAAGTTTAACAATAAATTCTTTGGATGAATTTATAGGAGGGAAATTACCATCCACATGGTATCCCCAGGATTTCATCAAAATCCCAATGACAGATATGAGAATGAGGCCCGAAAATTCCACAGGATATCCCGGGCGCACTTATAGATTCTATACCGGGCCAAAAGTTTTTGAATTTGGCTATGGTCTGAGCTACACTAACCACCTTTACAAGTTCACCTCTGTCACTCAGAACAGTCTACATTTGACTCATAATTTTTCTTCCACACCCAAAAGATCGGTTTCAGTTTCAGAGATTCAACCCGAGATCTGCAGGGTTGCTGCGTTTTCAGCCAAAGTGAGAGTGCAGAATAATGGGAAAATTGCGAGCAAGCACCCGGTGCTGCTATTCCTAAGGCAAGACAGACGGGGACAACGCGATCCAATCAAACAACTGGTTGGGTTTCAAAGTGTGAAGTTGAATGCAGGGGAAAGTAGTGAAATTGAATTTGTAGTGAATCCTTGTGAGCATTTCAGCAAGGCTAGTGAAAATGGTTCAATGGTGATTGAAAGAGGCAAGTATTTTCTTGTTGTGGAAGATGAGGAATACCCCATCAGTGTTGTAACCTGATTCTCATCAACTATGTATTTTGCAATCAAAGTTTAATCCATACATTCCAATATGGGAGCATGTCAAGCTATAAAATAAGTTGGACTTAATTCCTTATTTAGTTCTCAGATCAACTACGGTAATACTTTTTAATTTAATCTTTTATGTTAATAACTAGTTTTCCACACGCGAATAGAATAATGCCAAATTCTAATATTAGACCTAATATTATATGTAATTTGAGTGGATCAGTGCATGCTTTTAACTTTGTTGACGATAACGTAACCTTCAATTAGTTGGAATAATGTTACAGTAAAAGAAACAAGTTGCTTTGTAGGTATATAATGAAAAGTACGCATAACAAATTATTGCATGCATTTTTATGAAATACGAGTCAATTACACTTATGAAGAAGAGAAATAGAATTAATTAAATTGATGGAGAAGAAAAACTAAATTGAAAAAATGAATTGAAGCTAGTTCAAAGCACCGCAAACCTTCTTAATGATTCCATTTTGACCCGTGAGAGGCTGAATTTCAGACATTTTAATCATTGCTGACGCGAAATCTGCTTGAAATGCATGCTTGAGGACTCCTTGCATACTCTAAAATTATGGTGTCTGTTGCTCCACCGCTGAATAGAACTTGATCCGATTGAAGCAACCCTTTCTTTTGCAATATGTTCTTATAGTAGTTGTTATCAAAGAAATTCGGTGTCACCAAATCAAGGGGTGCCAAATTTCCATTTCCGGTGTCTTTTGGACAATTTCGTTTTCTAGTGTTAGCAAAATCGGCATCAATGTCAGTACAGTTGCCATATATTCTATCAAGAAATAAGAAGCAAAACCGACATCAATGTCAGTACTGTTGCCATATATGCCATATATATACATATATACATATATACATACATACATACATATATACATATATATACATACATATATACATATATATACATACATATATATATGTATATATATATATATATAACATGTGAACCTAAGAACCAATCTGCGGCATTTATCTATATTAGTGGACGATGCATGTCATGTATAACACAATGCACACACGTAGTGCACTGCAAACACAATGCACGCATGTTGTGCACCGCGTCCTGAGTTGACTTTCTCTGTGCACCATGTTCTGGCTGTTGGATGATGCAACATTAAGGGTGTGCACATGTTCTCAACTTCACACAATAAGGTAAATTATCACCTGAACATAAACATATATAGGGGAATAATTGGTTTCTAGTTTTGATTGGAATTGGGTGGCTTAGTGTTTTGTACTGTTGCAAAATTCGGCCTAGGTGGCCGCCTAGGCGCTAGGCACCCCTAAGCTGAGGTGAATCGCTCCCTAGGCGGCCACTTAGGTGGCCGGCCGCCTAACTCGGCCGAGTTGGCGGTGAACTTAGCCGAATTCGACCGAGTTAACTTGGTCGAGTCGGCCTTACTAATTTTTTTTATTATATTAATATATATATATATATATATATATGTGTGTGTGTGTGTGTGTGTGACATACATCCACACATGTGCACTATTTTTATTTTTTTTTATAGGTCGCTGCCTAGGCGCTAGTCGTAGACTAGCACCTAGCATCTATTGCAACCATGGTGTTATGTTTAATTTCTTTTCAAGTAATGTAGAACAAAAATAATAAAATATTGTGATTTTGGTCACACTTCTTGTTAAGTCACTCTTCGTGGCCAAAGACCTTGTGGTTTAGTGGCACCTGGTGTCCCGGTTTACACTCCCACATGGATGATGGGAGTGGGTTCGAGCCTCAGTAGATGCAAGTGTTGACTCTTTATACTTCATTAGATAATATTTCATCCATCCCATTTTATCTATTGATTCGTTAACGAGACTCAAACTATTCACAATTTAATTTTTCATAATGTTTACTTTAGTACTCCTTATTAATATACAATTTATATATTCAGAAATTACATCAAAATTTCTATTGAATACAAACAAATCAAATAAATATTTATTCAGAATATATCTTCTTCTTCTTGTTGGACAAAATAATGAATAAGAAAACAGGAAAAGTACAGTCTGAAAATAAACAGTCTTTCTCCTGTTCTTTTCGGTATTTCCCAAAGGTATCCATCTGGCCGACAACCATAGGACTAATCCTCCCGTCTCAACTGTCAGCACAACCATAGGACTAATCCTCCCGTCTCAACTGTCAGCACACTTAATTTTAGCTTATTTGATCAAGTTTAGCTTTTTGACCAACCAATAAGCTATTTTGAAGTGTTTGGTAAATGCTTATTGGCTTTGAATGTAGCTTTTTGTATCAGCTGGTTGGAAACATGGTAAATGCTTATTGGCTTTGAATGTAACTTTTTGTATCTGGTTGGAAACAATGGGTATATTGACTATTTTATCCTTTAGTAAAGGAAACCAAAAATTATTAGGATACTGTTTTCAGATGCTTAAAAACAATGATCAAGTGTTTCTTTGTTTGTACTAGGTCTTAAGTTTGTTATACGATAGCCAGACTCCTAACAAGTCATACTAAAGTTATTGAAATGCTTTTAGAATTGAAAAATATTGAAAATAAGTGGCTAAGAAGTGAAAAATAATGTTATAAAAGTGATTTTGATATAAGAAGGATAATAAAATGTGAATTTCCTATTTTACCCTTCAAATTTTAACTATTTTTTAATTTTTCCGTTAGTTTTAACGGTCAGGGACCAAATGCGCCACTTCGTTCATAACTGAGGGACTAAACTCGGATACGGCCATAACTCAGGGACTGAGTCGGAACTTGCTTAAAGCTCAGGGACCAAAGATGCAATTTTCCTTAATAATAATGATAATAATAATAATTATTATAATTATAATTATAATTATAATAATAATAAGAACATTCATGTTATTAATAATATTATTATTATTATTATTATTATTATTATTATTATTATTATGTAACAATAAAATAAAACTTATAATATTATTAATCACAATAATAAGAAAAAAAAAAGGATTAACAATAATAATACAAATTTAGCATTCATTTAATTGTTCTTTTTTTTTTTTTTTTTTTTTTAGTTATTGTCTTCATTTTAGAAATGTCCAGTGTTTACATCCAGTCGTTTATACCGTGGACCATGGTCATTGTGAACCATAGATCATGACTGATACTGCAATTGTGTTGAACTGATACTGCAGTTGTGCTGAACGGATACTACAGTTCTATTGAAAGGGAACTGCAGTTGCGCGGAACAGAAGTTGTGTCATCCGTCTGGAACTGTAGTTGTGTTGAACGGATACTGCAGTTGTGTTGAAAGGATACTGCAATTGTGTTGAACGGATGAATGGTCTCTGTTTCGCGCAACTACAGTTTCCTTTCAACACAACTGCACTATCCGTTCAACACCAGTATCCGCTATGATTATGGTCCACAATATAATTTGCGGTTTACATCCTGTTTTAACTTTTAATTAAGTCCAAATCTTTAAATCTATTTATGTTTATTTTGTTGTGACGATGGATATATATGACCAGTTCACTTCAGTTCAAAGGATGAAGTGTCTTTTTTGGTATAGTACAGAAAATCATATAAAAGAAATATTTCCATATTGAAATATTTGAATTGTAGTATACAGTAAAACAGTGATATAATAGTTCTGTACTAAGTTTGCATTTTTATAATAAATTTAAATTTACCAAGCTTATTGAATATATTCTTATTATGTATTCTTCTAGGCAAACATATATCAGTGATAAGTAAATCAAACTTTAATGTTCTCTATTTTATATAATTTAGATTAAAAATTATAAAGTATACTCTTTAAGTTTGATTAAAAATTATAATTAAGTAGGCAAAACAAATAAAAAATGGGGATAAGGGTCAAATAGACCCTCCAACTATGTACTAAAGTGCAATTAGACCCTTGAACTACAAAAACATTCAATTAGACCCTTAAACTTGTTAAAATTGTGCAATTAACTCATTTGACCTATAATAGTATGTCACCCCCAAGTCACTTGCCACATAAAATTTCATGTAGATTAATATTTTTTAAAAATTATATTTTAAAAAAATCAAAATTGTTATATTTATATTTTCAAAAAAAAAAAAAAAAACCATTCCGCCATGGCAGGTTGGCTGTCATGGCTCTTACGTCCAGATTTGGACGGAGAAGAAGCCACGGCTTCTTTGCCATGGCAGGTTGGACAGAGAAGAAGCCACAACTTATATTTATATTTTTACAAAAAAAAAAAAGAAAAAAGAAAAGAAAACTAACATTCCGCCATGGCAGGTTGGTTGCCATGGCCTCTTTGACCATGGCAGCCAACTGCCACGGCTTCTCCGTCCAGAATGGACGGAGAAGAAGCCACTGCACGACGGATGTTAAATCATAATAGTTATATTTATATTTTTACAAAAATAAAAAATAAAAAATTAACATTCTGCCATGGCAAGTTGGCTGCCATGGCTTCTTTGTCTATGGCAGCCAACTGTCATGGCTTCTCCGTCCAGAATTGGACGGAGAAGAACTAAAGAAGCCACAGATTGTTAAATCAAAATAGTTATATGTATATTTTTACCAAAAATAAAAATAAAAATTCGCCATGGCACGTTGGCTGCCATGGCTTTTCCGTCCAAATTTGGACGGAGAAGAAGCCACAGCGGTTGTGCCCCATTCAAATCTGGCTTCTCCACTTAAGTTTTTTTTTTTAATGAGTTGCCAAGTCAGATGTCATTGACCGATTACCTTTTGGTAACCTATTAAATATGTGAATTGCACAATTTAAATAAGTTTAAGGGTCTAATTGAATATTTTTGTAGTTTGAGGGTCTAATTGCATTTTGGTGTATAGTTGGAGGGTCTATTTGACTCTTATTCCTAAAAAATGTAATTAGACCCAAACTAATATTAAATCAATTAATTTAAAACATCGGAGATCTGCATCTCTTAAGCATATGGCCAATAAGTCTCTCAATACTAATTAAAAAAATCAGTCTTTGTTCATGGTTAATTATATGTCGTTGCATCAAGAATAAGTCACCTAGAGGCCTTAAAATATTACTTTGCGATGAATCAAAAATTAATTATACTTCTACTACTAATGTAATTTACAAAGAGTTAATTTCTAATTTATAATTTAGTCTCTCTTTCTATAATATTTTCCCGTGCCTCACTTGATATATTTTCATGTCGTGCATCGCACGGGGTCAACTGCTAGTAACATATAATATCAAATGAAACTGTAGTAGAATTAAAATGATATTTTACTGTTGTTATAATAAAATTAGTGTATGTGAAAAAATATAATGAATTAAAAAATATAACTCGTACAATAACATATATTATCAAATGAACATGAAATGTAATTAAAATTATACTTCAACGTTACTATAATTAAACTAGTGTGCGTGGACTGTGGAAAATGAAACTAAAACAGTATTTATGTGTATGTGCATTATGAACTTGAATTATGTATACTATGAAATCAAATTTTGTGTATTGGATCAGGATCCACAGTGCACTATAAACTCTGGTCCACGATATAACGATTGTTGTAAAGACCCAAACGTTGGGCTTGCCCAAGGAAAAGCTTAAGATGAGTTTAGTCTAGTCTTAACTCTTAAGATAAGATGGTTTAGATGCCTTAAATATAACATCTGTTCGGCTTATTAGTTCAGCGCAAATTATGCTGTAGACCCGGGTCGACCTTGCAAGGTAGACTTGGGTCCAATACGACGTTGTTTTATGAGATTTTGTTAAAAAAATTAAATAAATAAATAAACGGCGTTAACAACTGTTACTCATTAGTAAGTCATCTTCCTCGCAACAGAACAACCCATTCTCCCTCGCAAGTCATCTTCTCGCAGTTCTTCTCTGATTCATCATCGCAATTTTCCTCCGATTCATCATTGCAATTGTTGTCTGATTCATCACTGCAATTCTTATTCGATTCATCATCATAATTCGTCATTGCAATTCATCTTCATTGATGGCGGAGGCAGTAGATCAGCAAGGTTTACACGTTGATGGATCATCTTCGATTGCAGGTTTTCTTTCTGATTTTTAAACTCAGTATGAATTTGATTTTATTTGTTTTGTTAGTGCGTCGAATTTTAAGTTTGATGAACTGTATAGATTCATGTTTGTGTTTTTGATTTTAGGATTTTTGGTTTAGATTGATTATTTACCATGTATTTGAGTTTTTATTGGGGATCATTGTCAAAAATATATGTTCACAATCACGTAGCTATACATTCACATTTACATAGCTCTACATTCATATATAAAAAAGCTCTATATTAACACGTACGTAGGTTTTCAGTTAGAAGCACAGAGATGTATATTTACAATTATACAGCTTCACGTTCACAGTTACATAGTTCTACATTCACACTTTTAGAACTCCACATTCACATTGTTGACTGATACTTTGTTGTATTTTATATTTGTAGTGAATGCAGATTTCGTGGTTGTCTCAGAAAGTATTGATCAAGGAG
The DNA here is from genome assembly GCF_003576645.1 of Ipomoea triloba. Taxonomy (NCBI): domain Eukaryota; kingdom Viridiplantae; phylum Streptophyta; class Magnoliopsida; order Solanales; family Convolvulaceae; genus Ipomoea; species Ipomoea triloba. The sequence continues at coordinate 20,363,914 of NC_044920.1, forward strand.
ATTTAAATGTTGAGGAGTCTACTTCAATTTCAGGTTTTTTTTTTATTGTTTTTTAGAGTAAAATTAGTGATTCATATTGATTTATGATTTATGTGTGGTTGTGTGTTTGAATGTTGAGATAGTGAACGTAGAGGTTAGGAATCGTGAACATGGAGTTATGAAGTTGTGAATGTGTAATAGAGTTAATATAATTTTAGTCATTTTGTAGTTCTGGAATATGTGAACTTGGAGTCTTGAAATTATGAACATAGAGTATCCAAACTGTGAATGTGGAGTTCTATAATTTTGAATGTTTAACAGAGTTCTATTTTGGAATTCTGAATTTGATGGAAATATCATTCCTTTGTAGAGCATGGCTGGATTTATTCGACATTTCCCGTCCCCCCTCTACTTAGAGAATATATTTCCATTAGCTTGCTCTTAATTTTTTTCGTTGTTATGCTTTTTCATACTTGAGGTTACATTTCATATGTGTAGTTGATCAAGATTTGGTGGGTATTGTAGTAAGTAATGGTGATGAAGCGTATGAGTTGTATAACGATTATGCATATAGAGTTGGTTTTAGTGTGAGGAATGGTAAACAACGCTACCAAGGGTCTACTAACAATATTAAGATGAAGACATTTTTGTGCTCTAAGGCTGGTTGTAAGTCTAAGGAAAATAGTGGTGTAAAGGCGTATTCAAAGATTGATTTAAGGACGGGGTGTGATGCATTTGTTCAGTTTGATGTAGATGGTAACGGGGTGTGGACAGTTACAAAACACGAGAAAGCTCACAACCACGAGCTATGCACTTTAGACAAGAGTCAATTACTCTGTTGGCATAGAAGAGTAGGAAATAATCAACTTTCTTACTTAAGAGATTTGAAGAAGAGTGGGGTTGCATTAGCGGATGAGATTAGGTTTTTGAAACATCAGTCGGGGGGGTCTCCACTCGTTGGGTTCACCAATCGAGATGCTTACAATTCATTGGTATCTGATTCATTGAAGAGCTTGGATGGAACGTAACTGTTTCGAATTCCTTAATTGAAATATTTAGGAGGAGGCAGTGTAACGCGTTTGACTTCTTCTTTTGATTTTGAAGTTGGTGGTGATGCAAGATTGACAAGTTTTTTTTTGAAAGACGGACAAATGAGACGGGACTATGAGTTATTTGGAGATTTGTTAGTGCATGATACAATATATCGCACTAACAAATATGATATGATTTGTGGTCCATTTGTAGGGATGAACCACCATTGCATGAATGTTATGTTTGGTGTGATTTTTTAATCAATGAAAGGATAGAGTCATTTGTGTGGTTGTTTAGAGCATTTATTAGATCCATGGGTGGCAAATGTCTACAAGCCATTATGACTGATCAATGTGCAGCCATGGCTGCTGCCATTTCTCAAGTGTTTATAACATCACGCCATCGTCTTTGTATATGGCATATCGATGAGAACTCGAAGAAGCACATCAAGACACTAAGGAACAATAAGGATTTCATGGATTTATTTAATTGTTTGCTGAAGTACATAGACACAGAAAAGTCTGGGACTACTTTACGACACCAAAGTGGTTTAGGACGAAATTGAAAAAAACCACTATAGTCGAGGACAATTTTGGGTATTAAACTCTTTTAGAATATCAAAACATTGATTTTCCTCTCTCTCTCAAGAAAATCATTCTCTCATCCTTGAAAATTTTTTGTCTAACACTTTGACATAAATTTACGAAGTATTTACCTATTGTTCTTGTTCGTTGAAAGCATTACATTTTAGTGCTCAAAAATAGTGTTGTGTTCCATTTTATCTTGGGAGACTGGCACTACAATGCTCCTAACACCATCAGAATGTAACGTATCGATTTTAAAGAGAGTGTGTATTACACACAACTTGAACTTCCCTTGTTTTGTATAGTTGACCTTCAATTTTTTAAAATATTGAAACGTATCGGTTTAAAGAGAGTGTGTATTACACACGACTTGAACTTCCCTTGTTTGGTATAGTTGACCTTCAATTTTCTAAAAGATTGAATCCCGTTATTATTTATATTTTATATATATATAAATTGATTTATCGACATATTATTTCCTAAATGCAATATATATATATATATATATATATATATATATATATATAGGGTCATGTTCAGGTGTGGCCGCACCTTCCCGTGCGGCCGTGCGGTTTACACCACTCAATGTTAAGAAACGCACTACTCAATATTAATAAATGCACCACACAAATAACATTGAGTGGTGCATTTCATATTAAGAAATGCATTTTCATTGTGGTGCATTCTGTAACATTGAGTGGTGCATTTCTTAACATTGAGTGGTGTAAACCGCACGGGAATGCGCGGCCACATTTGAATAGAAATCTATATATATATATATATATATATATATATATATAATTTCATTCAAAATTGTCTAATATTTCCTTTTCTGACATAACGACATAAATGTAAAATGTGAAAATTTTGTCCATTAAAATAATAAAATTCTAATCTATATCTATACTATATATAAAAACAATATACTCCTCCCAAATTTTCCCGCCTAAACTTAGTGGCATTTTAGTAAAATCATTTATTTTATTCATTTATTAATTTATTAATTAATTATCCAAATATATTTTAGTAAAATAATTTTAGTAAAATCATTGATTTTATTAATCAACCATATATAATTTCATAAAATAAGCAATCAATTATTATTACAATTAAAATTAATTACACTTTCCTTTAAGAGGACCCCTTCTTTCACAATTTTTGTGCTATATATATCACCATATATTACAGGACAAGCCCAGCTGAATTTATCATTCCATATGACCTGGAGTCTCTAAAAAACAATTACTTCATAGTAATGAGATTTAAAATGAGGTTTTATGGGGAAGAAGCTCTTGAGCAGAGGTATGTCACATGTGTTAGCATTGTTGAGGGTGATGTGTCTTTTCTTCGTATCAATTCTAGATCAGTAACTAATATTATGAGCATTATGTGGTGGTTGTTTTTTAGGTTTATTGGAACTATTGTTGGCATTGAAGATCGTGATCACCACAAGTGGCTGGAATCAAAATGGAGATGTCTAAAGGTAATACCCTTGTGTTTCAAAGTGAGGGGTTTAGTGATACATTTTTATTTAAGATGCCTAAAGTGATATGTATTGCTATCTTTAGGTGCAGTGGGATGAAACTTCAATGATTCCAAGGCCTTATCGGGTTTCACTTTGGAAAATAGAGCCAAACTCTTTCTCCTTATGAACTAAATCCACTAATTTGTACCAAGTCTCACCCCCCCCCCCAACTAATTTGTTTATAATGTTATTTATAAACAAGAAAATTGCAAACTTTATTTGCAAAATTATGATCAAATAATGATTTTGGTCTCCAATTATCAATAATAATAATAATAATAATAATAATAATAATAATAATAATAATAATAATAATAATAATAATGTTATTACCTTAATTACTTTACTTTCTAAATTTTTGTAATGTCAACCATTTAGACAAAAATATTATTTAGAATTAATAATATATATATATATATATATATATATATATATATATATATATATATATATATATATATATATATAACATAACAGAAGTGTCTGAAAGAGTTTTCCCGCCCAAACTGAAGGACATTTTAGTAATAATACAATTAATATAATTAAATTAAAATAATTCTTATTTTGTTAATTTTTTTTTTTGTTAATAATCTATATCTATACTATATATAATAACAATATCCTCCTCCAAAATTTTCCCGCCCAAACGTAGGGCATTTTAGTAATATGATAATTAATTAATTAATTAATTAATTAATTAATAATAATAATAATAATAATATTGATATAACTTCAATTCCATGCATATTTGTGCCTTAATTGCACCTAATTGACAAAAAATGAAAAAGGAAACCTAATTGATTTTTTTTTTTTTTGAAAATAGGAAACCTAATTGATTGAAAATGAAATTAACCTCCAAATAAAATGATGAACACGTACATTTTTATGTATTCATCAAATGAGATTAATGTTTTTTGTTGTAATTTACAAATTTTAAATATTTATTAATTAAGTAAACAATAATTTTATTGAGATAAATCTATATCTATATCTATATATCTATCTATCTATATAAATAAATAAATAAATAAATAAATATAATAATAATAATAATAATAATAATAATAATAATAATAATAGAAGTGTCTGATTCAGTTTTTCCGCCCAAACTCAGAGATATTTTGTAATATCAAACATTTTGACATAAATGGTAATTTTGTAAAAAATATTCCAAAATTCCTATCTCAAAATTTATTCTCCTCCTATAAAATTTATTTCCTTAAATTTAGTGACACAATTACCTAATCTTCCCTTAATTAATTTGGCTAATTAGGGGCAAAATTGTGTAGGGCCGAAATAGCCTCCCTAATCCATGCATGTGAATGACTATCATTTGTTATCTTCTTCCATCCATAGCTCTGCCTCACTCTCTTTGTGGCTATAAATACAAGAAGAAACTCAGTCATCCACCACCACTAATTTTCATCTCTTTTAGTTCTGTTGTTTTTTGTTTATGAAAGCATCAATATTTACATAGGAAGAACCACCATTCTCCATAGATCGATGTGTGACATATTTGTTGTAGCACTTTTTCTCTCCTCCTCATCTCCTTTATCTCTGCATTCTCCAAATCCATGAATCTCTTCAACAAGCCACCGATTTCTCCCTTCCCCACCAAACCTCCATCCCCTCTCTGCACCTTCGCATGCATGGATTGAGAAGGGGTTTTGTCTATGGCGCTGAAGTAGGGAATTGCAGGGCTGATTGTATGGATGGGAAGAGAATTTAAGCTTTGCTTTATAGCGTCAATGGTGCGAGCTTCAAGCTCATAAAGTGAAGTGAATAAAAGGTATTGTGGTTTGGGCACCATTGATAAGACCTTCAAAACATCATCAATCAATTTTTTGCCTTTGTCATGGATGGGAGTGGGAAGATATGACACTTGAATAGATGGGACTCCGGAAAGATAGTTAATTAACTCGCTCTGTATAGTATATGATTATCATGCACTCATAGTATTAATTAATCAAGTGTAGCCTTACTACGTCATTTGGGGAACATGTGGAATTGCAGTAATGATTTTTCAAACCCACAAAAGCCAAAGATTAGATAATGCTTGCTGATCAAACTCAGCTTCATACTAGGTTACAATTCTTTGGATCACAAGATCCCAAGGTCTTCCAAGAATTTTGTTCAAGAGTTTACAATTGTCATTTCTTCAGTATGCTGCTTTAAAGAGTTTACAATTGTCATTTCTTATGTATGCTTTAAATAGGCTTAAGTAGTTAATAATTGATTGATTTAGTGATAGATAGATGATAGCTAATTGTGTTAATTGTTTTTATGGTATGCATAAGAGGAGGTATTTGGTAAATTTAAATAAAAATTGAATAAATACAAATACTATAATAATCAACAACTAAGAATAAATTAGATTTTTAAAATGTTTTTGATTGATTTAGTGATAGATTGATTTGGTAATATCCTACAAATAATTCACAGATTATTATGTCCATACAATTATGCAAGTTATTTCAATTCACATATTATTACACATATAAAATTATGCTAATGGTTACTTTTGAATAAAATCTTATAATTATAGTAATTAAGAAATTAATTCACACATTATACTTTTATTAAACTGTTTTTTATACTTCCCGTTATATAGATTTTATCTAATTAATTAAGGAATTAATCGTACACATATTACAGAATAATTAAACAAAATTAAACAAAAAAATATTTGGACATAATTATAGAAAATGAAATATACACATATTCCGTCTATAATTAAATGAAATTAAATATACACATATTTGGACATAATTAAGGAAAATTAAATATACACATATTAGGTCTATAATTAAACGAAATTAAACACACACATATTATTCATAATTACAAACCTGTATTTAAATTTTTTTTTTTAAAAAAAACACACAAACATGTATTTAACACTTTAATCTTACTGGTAATTAAACATATAGATTCATTTCATTTGATTATTGTACATTTTTTTTACTTAAAATAATAGCAACCTTACTATGGTAATTCAGACTTTTCCTAATATAATTTTTAAGTAATCAATTTCAACATACTCGAATATATAAATCTTATAATTTCAAATAAATCTATACTTTCAAATATTAGAATTGATTATAATTTCATCACTAATTTTATTATTTAAATATATAAGATTGCCATTCAAATCACAAGGAAGACAATTTCAGTTAACGCTTTCATATGCAATGTCTATTAATAAAAGTCAAGGGCAAAGTAGCAAATATGATCTCATGTTAAATTGTTATTGAGGAAACTAGTTTTTGTCGATACTCAATTGTATATTGTTGCATCTAGAGTTAACCATTCCAAAGGTCTCAAAATTTGTATTTGCGGTAACTCTAGAAGAAATTGTACTTCAACTAATAATATAATTTACCAAGAAGTCTTTAATAATTTGTAATTTTAAATAATTAGTATTGAAATTTTAATTAGAAAATTTTCTTTTAACTAATTACCCATCTTAAATATCAATTCATATTTTAATTGCAAATATCTATATTCATAACTTTTTCATATCAAATCAACATAACTATTAAATAACAAAAGAGTTAATTCCAATAATGGTCCTCCGACTATGTTAATTTTCTAAAATTAGTCCCCAACTTTTAATTTGGACGATTTAGGTCCCTTGACTTTCAAATTCTTTCCAATGTTGGTCCATTCGTAAAATTTTGGTTAAGTTGAGGTCGAATGAAGGGTTAAAATTGTCCGTTCACCTGTTTAGTGTATTATTACTCGTATTTCTCCTGTCCTATACGATGTATATATATCAATATAATCTCAGTCGAAGTCTCAATCGAAGCCATATAATCTCAGTCGAGGCCTCTTCGACTGAGATTATATTCATATATATAGCGTATAGGACAAGAGAAATACAATTAAAAATACACTATATAGATGAACGGACAATTTTACTCCTTCATTTGACCTCAATTCAACCAAAATTTGACGAAAGGATCAACACGGAAGAGAATTTGAAAGTCAATAGACTTAAATTGTCCAAATTAAAAGTCGGGGACTAATTTTAGAAAATCACGATAGTCGGAGGACCATTGTTCGAATTAACTCATAACAAAACTATATAAATGAATAAATTTAATATCTTCTTTTCATATATGAAAATAATATAAATATTTTAAATTGTTAGTCCGTGCATCGCACGAGTATCATACTAGTATAATTAATATAATTAATATATCACCGTCAAATTTCCTAAATCACTCCCCATCCCCACCCCTCTTAATTTCTTACCTTTTTCACATCTCTCTCTCCCTTAATTTCTATATAAACTATTGACTTTTGGATCCCATACACGCTCAAACACGTAGTGCAAGCGTTCAAAACCAGTACTAGATCCTAAACCTAAGAGACCAAGAAGTTGTAGTTTAGGATGCCACCTGATGGAAGACGCACCCCTCCTCTCTCTCTCTGCTTCTTATCCGTCTTCGGCAAACCGTGGCAGATCTCTGTCATTGGCCGTCACTCATCGCACTCGGCGTATCCTGGCAACGGCGGTAGCTAAGGCAAAAGGTTGTGGTTTTGGAGGTTATTTTCTGCAAATGCTCCTAGCCGTTTGATTTCCGGCCTTGTATTTTTCTTGAATAGTATGCTTTGATTTTTTTATGCCTCTCAGTTTGCAGGAGGAAGTAAAGGGGTGGGTGAAGGCTAAGTTTGGTTGGTGGTGGATGGCGGTGGTGTGTGGAGAACAGGAATAGGGTTTGTACAATGCTAACGCTACAAACCATCTCCTTCTGTTTGGATTTCTGATCAATTTTAGATGGGCCGAAAAGTAGATCAATTCGATTGGCCTACCACTAAAGAGCAAAAATAAAATAAAATAAAACGACAATGTTTAGCATCAATCGTTATACCCTGCACCACGATGCACATAGCAATGTGCACCACGTACGTAAAACGACGTCGTTTCGGTGTTAGTAGACGTGAACGTGAGTGACTCAGAGAATTCATTATCTATAATACACATAATCATTATCTATAATACACAGAACATTTGCCTAGAATACACAGAATGTTTGCCCAGAATACACAGAATATTGACACAAAATACACAGATGTTAATGGACGCGAATGACTCAAGGGAATTCATTATTTATAATACACATAATCATTATATAGAATACACAGAAGGTTTGCCTAGAATACACAGAATGTTTGCCCATAATACACAGAATATTGATGCCCATAATACACAGAACTCATCCTCCTAACATTCGAATGCACAAACACATCACAACTTGTGTTAATAACATGAATACACATAATATTTACACAAAATACACAGAACTCATCCTCTTAAACATTCGAATGCACAAACACATCACAACATGTGTTACTAACATGAAATCACAACATGTGTTACTAACATGAATACACATAACGGTTGCCTATAATACACAGACCGGTTGCCTAGAATACACAGAATGATTGCCTGGAATACACAAAATATTAACATAAATACAGAGACCGGCCGAAACGGGAAACGTAATTTCCAAAAAAAACGGACGATTAGTTTACAATGCTCAAAACGACGTCGTTTAGGTACGTGGTGCACATTGCTATGTGCACAGTGGTGCACAGTATAATTTGCCGTTTAGCATAGGCACGAAAATGGAGCAATTCAATTGGCTAAAATTCTGTGGCTTTTATATGTATATAGATTTGTAGCAATCAATTTTAACCTAAATAGTATCACAATTTCACTAAGTATTACAATATGTATCATAAGTAACGATTTATTTTTAATTTAAATTGGTATTAATTTTTTTAATAAGTATTACAATTTATTTCATAAGTAACATTTCACATATAAGTATTACAATATATATTTACATTAGAATTATACTTTGCAAGTATCACAATTTCAGTTATTAATATTGTAATATTTATCATTAATAACAATTATTTTACCCTAAATAGTATTACAATGAAATTTATTCCCTTAACTTTGTTCCAGCTTTTCAACCCACTTTCTAGACTTTTTAGATTGCTCGAGACCAACAACCGTTATATAGCACTATATACTCACATCTAGGTCTTGAGCCTTGATCATAGTTTAGCCGCGTTTCGAAATTAATGGTAGGTTTAGCATCCATGTAGTTTGATTGGATTAGATCCGTTATTGCATGACTATGTTGTCCAAACTTAATTTTTTTTTTCGGCCAAAAGTTGTTGATATGACTGCATTACGATTTATTTCAAATATTTCTACGGTTACTCCAAGTACAATTTCATATACTGAATCTGATTTTAAAGTTTCATTATCATTGATGAAAGACCCCTCATGTCAATTATCTAGCTTTGAGTCGTGCTTATTCCTACCCGTTTAAAGCGATGACTTCTCTGATCTATCAAAGATTCAATCTTTATCTAGATATTTCTTGCATTATCACCTTTAGTTTCTTCCTATCCCACATTACTGCTTCAATGCAAGAAAGTGTTCTTTCAGCAGGAGCATTATATATGAAAGTGTGAATTCATAAACATGTTGGTATCTCGTGTTCGGCTTGATCCCCCAATGAATGAATGGAATGCAATCTTTTTATCCTACGTTAGAGCACATATTACACATAAGAAATTAATACTTTTTGTAATATAAACTTTATAATCACGAAATTGATAATACACATATTAAGTCCATAATTAAAGAAGATTTTAAAAATTATGATAATTATTTCAATTTACAGATTATTACGTCCCTAAAATTATGCAAATTATTCAAAGTCACAGGTTATTACACATATAAAATTATGCTAATGTTTATTTTTGAATAAAATCTTAATAATTATGTTAATTAAGAAATTAATTCACACATTATACTTTACTTACCGTAATATAGATTTTATCTAATCAATTAAACAAATTAATGGTACACATATTACGAACATAATTAAAGAAAATTAAATATACACATGTTACGGACATAATTAAAGGGAATTAAACATACACATATTATGTTCATAATTAAACATATACATATTATTTTATTGAAAATAATATATAATCCTTAATTAACATATAATTATTCAGATTACATGCATGGATGTCATAATTATTATAATATTACTTAAAAATAATATATACTCCTTAATTACCATATATAAATCATAATAAAACGACCTTATTTATATTGGAATTAATTATAAATTTTCAGGTCTTAGGATCCTTCGAACTTTTTATGCTCTTATCTTTCTTAATATAATTGATATTGTACCCAAAAAATTATAAATTTTCATGCCCATATAAAAAATTAAACATATAATTTTCAAGTAAATATATTAAACACTAATACACAAATCTTATAATTTCAAATAAATGTACACTCTCAAATATTAGAATTTTTATAATTTCATCATTAATTATATTATTTAAATATATAATAAAAAATTGTATTTATGTATTGCATGTATAATAACAGAAGTATCTGGCTAATTTTTTCCGCCCAAACTCAATGACAATTTATTCATGTTAACAGCATTAGACAAAATTATTGTCATTTCACATTAATATTTAAAGACCTTAAGTAAATAATTGGACTTTCCTAATTAACCACAATTACTAATAATTAACTTTAATATTAAAGAAAATGTTAATCTCAATTAACATTATATAATAATGAAACGCATGCATAATGTTATACCAATATAATAATAATGAATTAATGACAATAAAGGCATAATAGCCAATTATGCACGAAATGTATGCATATAGTCTTGAAAACTAAAACATTTACCAAGAAAACAGTTACAATATGTAATAAACACCTATTTAATGAAATATAATTCAACTTGCTTCTCTTTCTGTGGTGACTTTTTAATTTTGATACTGATCTATGCATCAATGATTGGTTTGAGGGTTATTAAAATTTTATAACCATGAATAATGAGGACGTTGCTTTTGAAAATGTCGATAATGTAATTTTTATAATAGTGTAATTAAAATTAAACATGTGTCATTAATTTTTTTAATTATAATTAATTAAGGTATAATGCTGTGAGAACAAAATAAATTGTTATTCATATTCTTCTGTGTAATTACTATGATAATTATATGTATGTATATATATATATATATGTATGTATGTATGTATAAATGTATGTATTTATTTATTTATTTATTTATTTATGCTCAAGCTATAAAAGTATAATTGCATAATATTAGTATAATTATCTAATATTTTTCAATTAATATAGTGATACGTTTACACTCATATTTTAATAGAATAAAGCACACTTTCAAATATTAAAATTGTTTATAATTTAATTTTTAATTTTATTATCTAAATATATAATAGAATAAATGTACACTTTCAAATATTAAAATTGTTTATAATTTAATCTTTAATTTTATTATCTAAATATATAATAAAAATATTTTATCCCTGCATCGCACGGGTAATTTACTAGTATTAATAATAATAATAGTAGTAGTAGTAGTAATAGTAATAATAATAATAATAATAATAATAATAATAATAATAATCTATACTATCTATACTATATATAAAAGCAATATCCTCCTCTAAAATTCCTGCCCAAATATAGGAGCATTTTAGTAATATGGTAATTATTATGATAAAATAATATTAATTATAATTCATTATAATTCATTATTAGTAATTATGGTAATTATATTATGATAGAAATATTTCACAATAATATTTTACATCATCAATTAAAAATGGAACGGAAATTAGGTAAATTGGAAAAGGAAATGAATATTAATAATTGAATGAAAATTAAAAATAGAAAAGATAACATAAATTATGTCAATTGGAAAAGGAAATGAATATTAATAATTGACTGAAAATTAAAAAAATATCCATAATTAATTAAAACAGAAAAGGAAATGGTCAAATCATTGCATTTTAATTTAATTTTTCACAATAATATTACACAGTAGAATAAATCAAATCATAATTAAATCGTAAATCTTTAACAAATTTAAATAATCGAACGAAAATTAAAAATGAAACGGAAATATTTCAATAATAATATTCTACATCATCAATAGTAAAACTAAATTAAAAATGGAAAGGAAATATTTCAATAATAACAGTATACATCATCAATAGTAAAGGCATATTTTAAATTTTAAACAATAGTAAAGGTAAATTAAAAATGGAATGAAAATATTTTAATAACAATATTCTACATCATTAATTAAAAATAGAACAGAAATTAGGTAAAAATACCAGTGGATCTATTATTCTAATTGACTAATTAACTGAAAATAAAAAAAGAATAATCGACTAAAAATGAATATGATATTACTAATTGACTGAATACATAAAACGAAATGAATATTAATAATTGACTGAAAAAAAAAATATCCATAATTGACTAAAATGAAAAAGGAAATGGTCAGATCATTGCATTTTAATTAAAAAAGAAAAACATTCAAAATCATCAATAATAAAGACATATTCTGAACAATATTAAAGGTAAATTAAAATAGGAACAAAAATTAAAAATGAAACAGAAATATTTCAATAATAATATTCTACATGAATTTTTTGCATTTTTAGTCCCACGACTATTGTGGTACTTGCAGAATTGGTCCACGACTTTCAAACTTTGCAATTTTGGTCCACGACTATTGTTTTTGTTACAAAAAAGGTCCTTTTCCAGTCAACATCTCGCCGGAAAATAAATTCGATGGATTTTTCAACAAGTTTTCGCCAGAAAAAAAAATTGATATATTTTTTGCTGAAAAAATTTCTCCTTTCAAGTAGTATTAAAATGGACATTTACTTTGTTAAAAAAAATCCATCTTTCTAGTGGGAAAACATCGATTATGCCGGAAAAATATATATTCTTATTTTGGTAAATTAATTAAAGTTAAAACTCGATTTAAAACAAAATTAAAGTTAATACTAATTCATTTTTTTACTTTAGTAAAATTATGTACAAATTCAAAATTTTTGGTACTTTTTAGTTTAAATTAATCTTAATAATATTCTTTTTGTTGATCATGAATTTGTACTAATAATTTTGAATTTGTACTTAATTGGCTAAAAAGTAAAAATAATTAAAGTTTTAACTTTAAATTTTGTAATTAGTTTTAATTTTTTTTAGTTAAAATAGTCAGTCACATATACATTTCAAATAGCTTAATTTGCTCTAAAGTCCAAATAGCTCACTGCCATAATGCTCCAAATTTGAAATAGCTCACTGCCAATAGTGTTCACTGCCATTCTGCATTTCTATTTCTTCAATTGATTTTGACTTCAAAATTCTTATAATTATTTTAACTTAATTAGAAATGAAATAGTTTTAACTTTAATTAGTTTACCAAAATAAGAATATATGTTTTTCCGGCATAATCAATGTTTCCCTGCTTGAAAGATTATTTTTTTCAACAATGTAAATGTCAATTTTAATACTACTTGAAAGAGAAATTTTTTTTCTGGCAAAAAAATTGATGAAAAATATACTGGATTCTTTTCCAGTGAAAACTTGCCGGAAAATCCGCTGAATTTACTTTCCGGCAAGATGTTGACAAGAAAAGGACAATTTTTGCAACAAAAACAATAGTCGTGGACCAAAATTGCAAAGTTTGAAAGTCGTGGACCAATTCTGCAAGTACCACAGTAGTCGTGGGACTAAAAATGCAAAAAATTATATTCTACATCATCAATTAAAAATGAAACGAAAATTAGGTAAATATTACTACATAATTCTTTTCATTTTTCCTAGATAAGGTTGCCTAATATTAATTTACACATAATAATCGGGCACTAATAATTAAAAAATATAGAAGAACTGTCGGAGATGTCTGTTTTATTTTAAATTTTATTATTATTATTATTATTATTATTTCATTATTTTAATTAAAATTATTTAAAAATTTTATTTTAAAATTAGTAACCACAATGTCATCACAATTGTAGATAAACAGGTTAATTTGGATTTTTTTTAAAACATGTCAATTTGTACTTAATTGGATGAGTTTATGTAGTTCAGAGATCCAATTGCATTCTTTTTGAGTTCGATGGCCTAATTGCAGTTTTGTGTGTAGTTCAGTGGCTTATTTGACCATTATTCCAAGAAAAAATGATATTACTAATTGATTTAATATATAAAAAGATCGTAATCTGTATTCTATACTATATATAAAAGTAAAATCCTTCTATTTCATTCCGCGCCCAAACTTTTGTAGTCAATTAATTAAATTTTATTGGTCAAATAATTAATAAAGCTTATTTGTTAAGAAAATGTAAAATAGAAATTAACTAATATCTATTAATTGATAATATGTATACTCATGTCTCAAAACACTATTAATAAAAGTAAAAGCATTTATCGGAAAAAGAAAAGGATTTACTAATTGACTGAAAATTATTTTTTTTTTGAAAACAAACGACTGAAAATTATTTAAAAACTTTAATAATTAATTATACTTTCCCTTTCAAAACTGTAAGTTATTTAAACTTTTAAAAAAAAATTAATTGAACATGGGTTGTTAGATTTTTATAATGATCAAAATTAATTCATTCAAATATGGAGGAGGAAGATAAAACTAAATGCAATACCATGAAAATGAATATACTTAAAGTATAAAATTATAATTACACATATATTAGTGTAATTGACTAATAATAATTGCCTAATAATTATTATGGTAATTAAGCTAAGCATTGGTCGTTGATTTTATTTTTATAATAATTATAATTAATTTATTTCTCATTTTCTCATATTTACTTTAGTAATAATATAATTATATAAGTCATATTCCTTATAGATCTTTTTAAAATAATTTTAGACAAACAAGTCATATATTATTCAATTAATTGAGTAATACTTTTGTACTAATCTTATAATCAAATAAATGTACACGTTTAATATTAGAATTTTTTATCATTTTATCTTTATTTTTATTATCTCAATATATAATTAAAAAAATGTATCCACGCACGGGTAATAGGACAATTATTTGTTCTAATTCAAGCCAGGAAAACATTAGAAAACATAATCGATCCAATCAATTTCATCAATTGCGCTATCTAACAATCGATGTTATAATATATATAATTGTATATTTATCCAAATATTCATTAAATATTATAACAAATTCATTCAGTGCAACGCACGGGCGAAAATACTATTATTCTTAATAATTAATATTTTTCCAAAGCAATATTCTATAATTAATTTTTTTTCAAAAGCGATATTCTATAAATGGGCCCTGCCAACTTCATTACAATCAAACTAGTATGAGAATTAGCTCCGCACTTTCTATTCAAATCACTGGACATTCCAATGGCGCCGTCTTCTACACCTTCTTAATATCTGATATTTTTCTCTTTACCTGGTTTTCATAGATTTAGTTATTTGACAAAAGAGATTTTCCCAAAATTTTATAAATTCTTTTGGAGATCTATAGTGCTTAATTTTGTACTTTGTCAAGTTGTACCTTTTGTTTTTATACAAATATAAAGAGAAATTGTATGATTTCTCAATGTACGCGCTATGAAATTTTCGATTCGCATAGAATATATTTCTTTCTGTTAAATGAAAAAAATACTTGTTTGACCATCATCACTTGTTTCCATGGGACATTTGGTGTCTATTAATGAAGATAGCGGAGACAACCATCAATTAACTCCGCCCTCATCTTTCCAAGTATCATGTTTTAAACTTTATTCACCGTGCAACGCACAGGCGAATATACTAGTATTCTTAATAATTAATATTTTTACAAAGCAATATTCTATAATTAATTTTTTTTCAAAAGTGATATTCTATAAATGGGGCCCTGCCAACTTCATTACAATCAAACAAGTACGAGAATTAGCTCCGCACTTTCTATTCAAATCACTGGACATTCCAATGGCGCCGCCTTCTACACCTTCTTGATATCTGATATTTTTCTCTTTACCTGGTTTTCATAGATTTAGATATCTGATATTTTTCTCTTTACCTGGTTTTCATAGATTTAGTTATTTGAACAAAAGAGATTTTCCCAAAATTTTAGTAAATTTTTTTGGAGATCTATAGTGCTTAAGTTTGTACTTTGTCAAGTTGTACATTTTGTTTTTATACAAATATAAAGAGAAATTGTATGATTTCTCAAAGTGCGCTCTATGAAATTTTCGATTTGTATAGAATATATTTCTTTCTGTTAAATGAAAAAAATACTTGTTCGACCATCATCACTTGTTTCCATGGGACATTTTGTGTCTAATAATGAAGATAGCGGACACAACCATCAATTAACTCCGCCCTCATCTTTTCAAGTATCATGTTTTAAACTTTATTCACCGTGCAACGCATGGGCGAATATACTAGTATTCTTAATAATTAATATTTTTCCAAAGCAATATTCTATAATTAATTTTTTTTCGAAAGTGATATTCTATAAATGGGGCCCTGCCAAATTCATTACAATCAAACAAGTACGAGAATTAGCTCCGCACTTTCTATTCAAATCACTGGACATTCCAATGGCGTCGTCTTCTACACCTTCTTAATATCTGATATTTTTCTCTTTACCTGGTTTTCATAGATTTAGTTATTTGAACAAAAGTGATTTTCCCAAAATTTTATAAATTTTTTTGGAGATCTATAGTGCTTAATTTTGTACTTTGTCAAGTTGTACCTTTTGTTTTTATACAAATATAAAGAGAAATTGTATGATTTCTCAAAGTCCGCTTAATTTTGTAATTTGTCAAGTTGTACCTTTTGTTTTTATACAAATATAAAGAGAAATTGTATGATTTCTCAAAGTACGCGCTATGAAATTTTCGATTCGTATAGAATATATTTCTTTCTGTTAAATGAAAAAAATACTTGTTCGACCATCATCACTTGTTTCAATGGGACATTTGGTGTCTATTAATGAAGATAGCGGAGACAACCATCAATTAACTCCGCCCTCATCTTTCCAAGTTTCATGTTTTAAACTTTATTCACCGTGCAACGCACGGGCGAATATACTAGTATTCTTAATAATTAATATTTTTCCAAAGCAATATTCTATAATTAATTTTTTTTTCAAAATTGATATTCTATAAATGGGGCCCTGCCAACTTCATTACAATCAAACAAGTACGAGAATTAGCTCCGCACTTTCTATTCAAATCACTGGATATTCCAATGGCGCCGTCTTCTACACCTTCTTGATATTTGATATTTTTCTCTTTACCTGGTTTTCATAGATTTAGTTATTTGAACAAAAGAGATTTTCCAAAAATTTTATAAATTTTTTTTGGAGATCTGTAGTGCTTAAGTTTGTACTTTGTCAAGTTGTACATTTTGTTTTTATACCAATATAAAGAGAAATTGTATGATTTCTCAAAGTGCGCGCTATGAAATTTTCAATTCGTATAGAATATATTTCTTTCTGTTAAATGAAAAAATACTTGTTCGACCATCATCACTTGTTTCCATGGGACATTTGGTGTCTAATAATGAAGATAGCAGAGACAACCTTCAATTAACTCCGCCCTCATCTTTCCAAGTATCATGTTTCAAACTTTATTCACCGTGCAACTCACTGACGAATATATTAGTATTCTTAATAATTAATATTTTTCCAAAGCAATATTCTATAATTAATTTTATTTCCAAAGCGATATTCTATAAATGGGGCCCTGCCAAATTGATTACAATCAAACAAGTATGAGAATTAGCTCCGCACTTTCTATTCAAATCACTGGACATTCCAATGGCGCCGTCTTCTACATCTTCTTGATATGTGATATTTTTCTCTTTACATGCTTTTCATAGATTTAGTTATTTGAACAAAAGAGATTTTCCCAAAATTTTATAAATATTTTTGGAGATCTATAGTGCTTAATTTTGAACTTTGTCAAGTTGTACCTTTTGTTTTTATACAAATATAAAGAGAAATTGTATGATTTCTCAAAGTGCGCGTTATGAAATTTTCAATTCGTAAACAATATATTTCTTTGTTAAACTAAGAAAATACTTGTTCGACCATCATCACTTGTTTCCATGGGATATTTGGTGTCTAATAATGAAGATAACGGAGACAACCATCAATTAACTTCGCCCTCATCTTTCCAAGTATCATGTTTTAAACTTTATCCACCGTGCAGCGCACGGGCGAATATACTAGTATTCTTAATAATTAATATTTTTCCAAAGCAATATTCTATAATTAATTTTTTTTCAAAAGTGATATTCTATAAATGGGGCCCTGCCAACTTCATTACAATCAAACAAGTACGAGAATTAGCTCCGCACTTTCTATTCAAATCACTGGACATTCCAATGGCGTCGTCTTCTACACCTTCTTGATATCTGATATTTTTCTCTTTACTTGGTTTTCATAGATTTAGTTATCTGAACAAAAGAGATTTTCCCAAAATTTTATAAATTTTTTTGGAGATCTATAGTACTTAGTTTTGTACTTTGTCAAGTTGTACCATTTGTTTTTATACAAATATAAAGAGAAATTGTACGATTTCTCAACGTGCGCGCTAAGAAATTTTCGATTCGTATAGAATATATTTCTTTCGGTTAAATGTAAAAAATACTTGTTCGACCATCATCACTTGTTTCCATGGGACATTTGGTGTCTAATAATGATGTTAGCGGAGACAACCATAAATTAACTCCGCCCACATCTTTTCGAGTATCATGTTTTAAACTTTATCCACCGTGCAACGCACGGGCGAATATACTTGTATTCTTAATAATTAATATTTTTCCAAAGCAATATTCTATAATTAATTTTATTTCAAAAGCGATATTCTATAAATTGGGCCCTGCCAACTTCATTACAATCAAACAAGTACTAGAATTAGCTCCGCACTTTCTATTCAAATCACTGGACATTCCAATGGCGCCGTCTTCTACACCTTCTTGATATCTGATATTTTTTTCTTTACCTGGTTTTCATAGATTTAGTTATTTGAACAAAAGAGATTTTCCCAAAATTTTATAAATTTTTTTGGAGATCTATAGTGCTTAATTTTGTACTTTGTCAAGTTGTACCTTTTGTTTTTATACATATAAAGAGAAATTGTATGATTTCTCAAAGTGCGCGCTATGAAATTTTCGATTCGTATAGAATATATTTCTTTCTGTTAAATGAAAAAAATACTTGTTCGACCATCTTCACTTGTTTCCATGGAACATTTGGTGTCTAATAATGAAGTTAGCGGAGATAACCATCAATTAACTCCGCCCTCATCTTTTCAAGTATCATGTTTTAATCAATTAACTCCGCCCTCATCTTTTCAAGTATCATGTTTTAAACATTATTCACCGCCCTCATCTTTTCAAGTATCATGTTTTAAACATTATTCACCGTGCAACGCACGGGCGAATATATGTTTTAAACATTATTCACCGTGCAACGCACGGGCGAATATATTGGTATTCTTAATAATTAATATTTTTCCAAAGCAATATTCTATAATTAATTTTTTTTCAAAAGCGATATCCTATAAATGGGGCCCTGCCAACTTCATTACAATCAAACAAGTACGAGAATTAGCTCCGCACTTTCTATTCAAATCACTGGACATTCCAATTGCGGCTTCTTCTACACCTTCTTGATATCTGATATTTGGTTTTCATAGATTTAGTTATTTGAACAAAAGAGATTTTCCCAAAATTTTATAAATTTTTTTGGAGATCTATAGTGCTTAATTTTGTACTTTGTCAATTTTTTTGGAGATCTATAGTGCTTAATTTTGTACTTTGTCAAGTTTTTTGGAGATCTATAGTGCTTAATTTTGTACTTTGTCAAGTTGTACCTTTTGTTATAGTGCTTAATTTTGTACTTTGTCAAGTTGTACCTTTTGTTAGTATACATATAAAGAGAAATTGTATGATTCCTCAAAGTGCGCGCTATGAAATTTTCGATTCGTATAGAAAATATTTCTTTCTGTTAAATGAAAAAAATACTTGTTCGACCATCATCACTTGTTTCCATGGAACATTTGGTGTCTAATAATGAAGTTAGCGGAGATAACCATCAATTAACTCCGCCCTCATCTTTTCAAGTATCATGTTTTAAACATTATTCACCTTGCAACGCACGGGCGAATATACTGGTATTCTTAATAATTAATATTTTTCCAAAGCAATATTCTATAATTAATTTTTTTTCAAAAGCGATATTCTATAAATGGGGCCCTGCCAACTTCATTACAATCAAACAACTACGAGAATTAGCTACGCACTTTCTATTCAAATCACTTGACATTCCAATGGCTCCGTCTTCTACACCTTCTTGATATCTGATATTTTTCTCTTTACCTGGTTTTCATAAATTTAGTTATTTGAACAAAAGAGATTTTCTCAAAATTTTATAAATTTTTTTGGAGATCTATAGTGCTTAATTTTGTACTTTGTCAAGTTGTACCTTTTGTTTTTATACATATATAAAGAGAAATTGTATGATTTCTCAAAGTGCGCTCTATGAAATTTTCGATTCGTATAGAATATATTTCTTTCGGTTAAATGTAAAAAATACTTGTTCGACCATCATCACTTGTTTCCATGGGACATTTGGTGTCTAATAATGATGTTAGCGGAGACAACCATAAATTAACTCCGCCCACATCTTTCCGAGTATCATGTTTTAAACTTTATCCACCGTGCAACGCACGGGCGAATATACTTGTATTCTTAATAATTAATATTTTTCCAAAGCAATATTCTATAATTAATTTTATTTCAAAAGCGATATTCTATAAATTGGGCCCTGCCAACTTCATTACAATCAAACAAGTACGAGAATTAGCTCCGCACTTTCTATTCAAATCACTGGACATTCCAATGGCGCCGTCTTCTACACCCTCTTGATATCTGATATTTTTTTCTTTACCTGGTTTTCATAGATTTAGTTATTTGAACAAAAGAGATTTTCCCAAAATTTTATAAATTTTTTTGGAGATCTATAGTGCTTAGTTTTGTACTTTGTCAAGTTGTACCTTTTGTTTTCATACAAATATAAAGAGAAATTGAATGATTTCTCAAAGTGTGCGCTATGAAATTTTCGATTCGTATAGAATATATTTCTTTCTGTTAAATGAAAAAAATACTTGTTCGACCATCATCACTTGTTTCCATGGGACATTTGGTACTTGTTCGACCATCATCACTTGTTTCCATGGGACATTTGGTGTCTAATAAACCATCATCACTTGTTTCCATGGGACATTTGGTGTCTAATAATGAATCATCACTTGTTTCCATGGGACATTTGGTGTCTAATAATGAAGATAACGGAGACAACCTGGGACATTTGGTGTCTAATAATGAAGATAACGGAGACAACCATCAATTAACTCCGCCCTCATCTTTCCAAGTATCATGTTTTAAACAATTAACTCCGCCCTCATCTTTCCAAGTATCATGTTTTAAACATTATTCACCGTGCAACGCATGGGCGAATATACTAGTATTCTTAATAATTAATATTTTTCCAAAGCAATATTCTATAATTAATTTTTTTTCAAAAGTGATATTCTATAAATGGGGCCCTGCCAAATTCATTACAATCAAACAAGTACGAGAATTAGCTCCGCACTTTCTATTCAAATCACTGGACATTCCAATGGCGCCGTCTTCTACACCTTCTTGATATCTGATATTTTTCTCTTTACATGCTTTTCATAGATTTAGTTATTTGAACAAAAGAGATTTTTCCAAAATTTTATAAATATTTTTGGAGATCTATAGTGCTTAATTTTGAACTTTGTCAAGTTGTACCTTTTGTTTTTATACAAATATAAAGAGAAATTGTATGATTTCTCAAAGTGCGCTCTATGAAATTTTCGATTCGTATAGAATATATTTCTTTCTGTTAAATGAAAAAAATACTTGTTCGACCATCATCACTTGTTTCCATGGGACATTTGGTGTCTAATAATGAAGATAACGGAGACAACCATCAATTAACTCCGCCCTCATCTTTCCAAGTATCATGTTTTAAACTTTATTCACCGTGCAACGCATGGGCGAATATACTAGTATTCTTAATAATTAATATTTTTCCAAAGCAATATTCTATAATTAATTTTTTTTCAAAAGCGATATTCTATAAATGGGGCCCTGCCAACTTCATTACAATCAAACAAGTACGAGAATTAGCTCCGCACTTTCTATTCAAATCACTGGACATTCCAATGGCGCCGTCTTCTACACCTTCTTGATATCTGATATTTTTCTCTTTACATGCTTTTCATAGATTTAGTTATTTGAACAAAAGAGATTTTCCCAAAATTTTATAAATATTTTTGGAGATCTATAGTGCTTAATTTTGTACTTTGTCAAGTTGTACCTTTTGTTTTTATACATATATAAAGAGAAATTGTATGATTTCTCAAAGTGCGCGCTATGAAATTTTCGATTCGTATAGAATATATTTCTTTCTGTTAAATGAAAAAAATACTTGTTCGACCATCATCACTTGTTTCCATGGGACATTTGGTGTCTAATAATGAAGATAACGGAGACAACCATCAATTAACTCCGCCCTCATCTTTCCAAGTATCATGTTTTAAACTTTATTCACCCTGCAACGCATGGCGAATATACTAGTATTCTTAATAGTTAATATTTTTCCAAAGCAATATTCTATAATTAATTTTTTTTCAAAAGTGATATTCTATAAATGGGGCCCTGCCAAATTCATTACAATCGAACAAGTCTATAAATGGGGCCCTGCCAAATTCATTACAATCGAACAAGTACGAGAATTAGCTCCGCACTTTCTATTCAAATCACTGGACATTCCAATGGCGCCGTCTTCTACACCTTCTTGATATCTGATATTTTTCTCGGCGCCGTCTTCTACACCTTCTTGATATCTGATATTTTTCTCTTTACCGTCTTCTACACCTTCTTGATATCTGATATTTTTCTCTTTACAGTCTTCTACACCTTCTTGATATCTGATATTTTTCTCTTTACATGCTTTTCATACTTCTTGATATCTGATATTTTTCTCTTTACATGCTTTTCATAAATTTAGTTATTTGAACAAAAGAGATTTTTCCAAAATTTTATAAATATTTTTGGAGATCTATAGTGCTTAATTTTGAACTTTGTCAAGTTGTATCTTTTGTTTTTATACAAATATAAAGAGAAATTGTATGATTTCTCAAAGTGCGCTCTATGAAATTTTCGATTCGTATAGAATATATTTCTTTCTGTTAAATGTAAAAAATACTTGTTCGACCATCATCACTTGTTTCCATGGGACATTTGGTGTCTAATAATGAAGATAGCGGAGACAACCATCAATTAACTCCGCCCTCATCTTTCCAAGTATCATGTTTTAAACTTTATTCACCGTGCAACGCACGGGCGAATATACTAGTATTCTTAATAATTAATATTTTTACAAAGCAATATTCTATAATTAATTTTTTTTCAAAAGCGATATTCTATAAATGGGGCCCTGCCAAATTCATTACAATCAAACAAGTACGAGAATTAGCTCCGCACTTTCTATTCAAATCACTGGACATTCCAATGGCGCCGTCTTCTACACCTTCTTGATATCTGATATTTTTCTCTTTACATGCTTTTCATAGATTTAGTTATTTGAACAAAAGAGATTTTTCCAAAATTTTATAAATATTTTTGGAGATCTATAGTGCTTAATTTTGAACTTTGTCAAGTTGTATCTTTTGTTTTTATACAAATATAAAGAGAAATTGTATGATTTCTCAAAGTGCGCTCTATGAAATTTTCGATTCGTATAGAATATATTTCTTTCTGTTAAATGAAAAAAATACTTGTTCGACCATCATCACTTGTTTCCATGGGACATTTGGTGTCTAATAATGAAGATAACGGAGACAACCTTCAATTAACTCCGCCCTCATCTTTCCAAGTATCATGTTTTAAACTTTATTCACCGTGCAACGCATGGGCGAATATACTAGTATTCTTAATAATTAATATTTTTCCAAAGCAATATTCTATAATTAATTTTTTTTCAAAAGTGATATTCTATAAATGGGGCCCTGCCAACTTCATTACAATCAAACAAGTACGAGAATTAGCTCCGCACTTTCTATTCAAATCACTGGACATTCCAATGGCGCCGTCTTCTACACCTTCTTGATATCTGATATTTTTCTCTTTACCTGCTTTTCATAGATTTAGTTATTTGAACAAAAGAGATTTTCCCAAAATTTTATAAATTTTTTTGGAGATCTATAGTGCTTAATTTTGTACTTTGTCAAGTTGTACCTTTTGTTTTTATACATATATAAAGAGAAATTGTATGATTTCTCAAAGTGCGCGCTATGAAATTTTCGATTCGTATAGAATATATTTCTTTCTGTTAAATGAAAAAAATACTTGTTCGACCATCATCACTTGTTTCCATGGAACATTTGGTGTCTAATAATGAAGTTAGCGGAGATAACCATCAATTAACTCCGCCCTCATCTTTTCAAGTATCATGTTTTAAACATTATTCACCGTGCAACGCACGGGCGAATATACTGGTATTCTTAATAATTAATATTTTTCCAAAGCAATATTCTATAATTAATTTTTTTTCAAAAGCGATATTCTATAAATGGGGCCCTGCCAACTTCATTACAATCAAACAAGTACGAGAATTAGCTCCGCACTTTCTATTCAAATCACTGGACATTCCAATGGCGCCGTCTTCTACACCTTCTTGATATCTGATATTTTTCTCTTTACCTGGTTTTCATAGATTTAGTTATTTGAACAAAAGAGATTTTCTCAAAATTTTATAAATTTTTTTGGAGATCTATAGTGCTTAATTTTCTACTTTGTCAAGTTGTACCTTTTGTTTTTATACATATGTAAAGAGAAATTGTATGATTTCTCAAAGTGCGCGCTATGAAATTTTCGATTCGTATAGAATATATTTCTTTCTGTTAAATGAAAAAAATACTTGTTCGACCATCATCACTTGTTTCCATGGAACATTTGGTGTCTAATAATGAAGTTAGCGGAGATAACCATCAATTAACTCCGCCCTCATCTTTTCAAGTATCATGTTTTAAACATTATTCACCGTGCAACGCACGGGCGAATATACTGGTATTCTTAATAATTAATATTTTTCCAAAGCAATATTCTATAATTAATTTTTTTCAAAAGCGATATTCTATAAATGGGGTCCTGCCAACTTCATTACAATCAAACAAGTACGAGAATTAGCTCCGCACTTTCTATTCAAATCACTGGACATTCCAATGGCGCCGTCTTCTACACCTTCTTGATATCTGATATTTTTTTCTTTACCTGGTTTTCATAGATTTAGTTATTTGAACAAAAGAGATTTTCCCAAAATTTTATAAATTTTTTTGGAGATCTATAGTGCTTAATTTTGTACTTTGTCAAGTTGTACCTTTTGTTTTTATACATATGTAAAGAGAAATTGTATGATTTCTCAAAGTGCGCGCTATGAAATTTTCGATTCGTATAGAATATATTTCTTTCTGTTAAATGAAAAAAATACTTGTTCGACCATCATCACTTGTTTCCATGGAACATTTGGTGTCTAATAATGAAGTTAGCGGAGATAACCATCAATTAACTCCGCCCTCATCTTTTCAAGTATCATGTTTTAAACATTATTCACCGTGCAACGCACGGGCGAATATACTGGTATTCTTAATAATTAATATTTTTCCAAAGCAATATTCTATAATTAATTTTATTTCAAAAAGCGATATTCTATAAATTGGGCCCTGCCAACTTCATTACAATCAAACAAGTACGAGAATTAGCTCCGCACTTTCTATTCAAATCACTGGACATTCCAATGGCGCCGTCTTCTACACCTTCTTGATATCTGATATTTTTTTCTCTACCTGGTTTTCATAGATTTAGTTATTTGAACAAAAGAGATTTTCCCAAAATTTTATAAATTTTTTTGGAGATCTATAGTGCTTAGTTTTGTACTTTGTCAAGTTGTACCTTTTGTTTTCATACAAATATAAAGAGAAATTGTATGATTTCTCAAAGTGTGCGCTATGAAATTTTCGATTCGTATAGAATATATTTCTTTCTGTTAAATGAAAAAAATACTTGTTCGACCATCATCACTTGTTTCCGTGGAACATTTGGTGTCTAATAATGAAGTTAGCGGAGACAACCATCAATTAACTCCGCCATCATCTTTTCATGTATCATGTTTTAAACATTATTCACCGTGCAACCCACGGGCGAATATACTGGTATTCTTAATAATTAATATTTTTCCAAAGCAATATTCTATAATTGATTTTTCTTCAAAAGCGATATTCTATAAATGGGGCCCTGCCAACTTCATTACAATCAAACAAGTACGAGAATTAGCTCCGCACTTTCTATTCAAATCACTGGACATTCCAATGGCGCCGTCTTCTACACCTTCTTGATATCTGATATTTTTCTCTTTACCTGGTTTTCATAGATTTAGTTATTTGAACAAAAGAGATTTTCCCAAAATTTTATAAATTTTTTTGGAGATCTATAGTGCTTAATTTTGTACTTTGTCAAGTTGTACCTTTTGTTTTTATACAAATATAAAGAGAAATTGTATGATTTCTCAAAGTGCGCTCTATGAAATTTTCGATTCGTATAGAATATATTTCTTTCTGTTAAATGAAAAAAATACTTGTTCGACCATCATCACTTGTTTCCATGGGACATTTGGTGTCTAATAATGAAGATAACGGAGACAACCTTCAATTAACTCCGCCCTCATCTTTCCAAGTATCATGTATTAAACTTTATTCACCGTGCAACGCATGGGCAAATATACTAGTATTCTTAATAATTAATATTTTTCCAAAGCAATATTCTATAATTAATTTTTTTTCAAAAGTGATATTCTATAAATGGGGCCCTGCCAAATTCATTACAATCAAACAAGTACGAGAATTAGCTCCGCACTTTCTATTCAAATCACTGGACATTCCAATGGCGCCGTCTTCTACACCTTCTTGATATCTGATATTTTTCTCTTTACCTGGTTTTCATAGATTTAGTTATTTGAACAAAAGAGATTTTCCCAAAATTTTATAAATTTTTTTGGAGATCTATAGTGCTTAATTTTGTACTTTGTCAAGTTGTACCTTTTGTTTTTATACATATATAAAGAGAAATTGTATGATTTCTCAAAGTGCGCGCTATGAAATTTTCGATTCGTATAGAATATATTTCTTTCTGTTAAATGAAAAAAATACTTGTTCGACCATCATCACTTGTTTCCATGGAACATTTGGTGTCTAATAATGAAGTTAGCGGAGATAACCATCAATTAACTCCGCCCTCATCTTTTCAAGTATCATGTTTTAAACATTATTCACCGTGCAACGCACGGGCGAATATACTGGTATTCTTAATAATTAATATTTTTCCAAAGCAATATTCTATAATTAATTTTTTTTCAAAAGCGATATTCTATAAATGGGGCCCTGCCAACTTCATTACAATCAAACAAGTACGAGAATTAGCTCCGCACTTTCTATTCAAATCACTGGACATTCCAATGGCGCCGTCTTCTACACCTTCTTGATATCTGATATTTTTTTCTTTACCTGGTTTTCATAGATTTAGTTATTTGAACAAAAGAGATTTTCCCAAAATTTTATAAATTTTTTTGGAGATCTATAGTGCTTAATTTTGTACTTTGTCAAGTTGTACCTTTTGTTTTTATACATATATAAAGAGAAATTGTATGATTTCTCAAAGTGCGCGCTATGAAATTTTCGATTCGTATAGAATATATTTCTTTCTGTTAAATGAAAAAAATACTTGTTCGACCATCATCACTTGTTTCCATGGAACATTTGGTGTCTAATAATGAAGTTAGCGGAGATAACCATCAATTAACTCCGCCCTCATCTTTTCAAGTATCATGTTTTAAACATTATTCACCGTGCAACGCACGGGCGAATATACTGGTATTCTTAATAATTAATATTTTTCCAAAGCAATATTCTATAATTAATTTTTTTTCAAAAGCGATATTCTATAAATGGGGCCCTGCCAACTTCATTACAATCAAACAAGTACGAGAATTAGCGCCGCACTTTCTATTCAAATCACTGGACATTCCAATGGCGTCGTCTTCTACACCTTCTTGATATCTGATATTTTTCTCTTTACCTGGTTTTCATAGATTTAGTTATTTGAACAAAAGAGATTTTCCCAAAATTTTATAAATATTTTTGGAGATCTATAGTGCTTAATTTTGAACTTTGTCAAGTTTTTTGGAGATCTATAGTGCTTAATTTTGAACTTTGTCAAGTTGTACCTTTTGTTTTTATACAAATATAAAGAGAAATTGAAGTTGTACCTTTTGTTTTTATACAAATATAAAGAGAAATTGTATTTGTACCTTTTGTTTTTATACAAATATAAAGAGAAATTGTATTATTTCTCAAAGTGCGCGTTATGAAATTTTCGATTCGTATACAATATATTTCTTTGCGCGTTATGAAATTTTCGATTCGTATACAATATATTTCTTTCGGTTAAATGTAAAAAATACTTGTTCGACCATCATCACTTGTTTCCATGGGACATTTGGTGTCTAATAATGATGTTAGCGGAGACAACCATAAATTAACTCCGCCCACATCTTTTCGAGTATCATGTTTTAAACTTTATCCACCGTGCAAAGCACGGGCGAATATACTTGTATTCTTAATAATTAATATTTTTCCAAAGCAATATTCTATAATTAATTTTTTTTCAAAAGCTATATTCTATAAATGGGGCCCTGCCAACTTCATTACAATCAAACAAGTACGAGAATTAGCTCCGCACTTTCTATTCAAATCACTGGACATTCCAATGGCGCCGTCTTCTACACCTTCTTGATATCTGATATTTTTCTCTTTACCTGGTTTTCATAGATTTAGTTATTTGAACAAAAGAGATTTTCCCAAAATTTTATAAATTTTTTTGGAGTTCTATAGTGCTTAATTTTGTACTTTGTCAAGTTGTACCTTTTGTTTTTATACATATATAAAGAGAAATTGTATGATTTCTCAAAGTGCGCGCTATGAAATTTTCGATTCGTATAGAATATATTTCTTTCTGTTAAATGAAAAAAATACTTGTTCGACCATCATCACTTGTTTCCATGGAACATTTGGTGTCTAATAATGAAGTTAGCGGAGATAACCATCAATTAACTCCGCCCTCATCTTTTCAAGTATCATGTTTTAAACATTATTCACCGTGCAACGCACGGGCGAATATACTAGTATTCTTAATAATTAATATTTTTCCAAAGCAATATTCTATAATTAATTTTATTTCAAAAGCGATATTCTATAAATGGGGCCCTGCCAACTTCATTACAATCAAACAAGTACGAGAATTAGCTCCGCACTTTCTATTCAAATCACTGGACATTCCAATGGCGCCGTCTTCTACACCTTCTTGATATCTGATATTTTTCTCTTCACCTGGTTTTCATAGATTTAGTTATTTGAACAAAAGAGATTTTCTCAAAATTTTATAAATTTTTTTGGAAATCTATAGTGCTTAATTTTGTACTTTGTCAAGTTGTACCTTTTGTTTTTATACATATATAAAGAGAAATTGTATGATTTCTCAAAGTGCGCGCTATGAAATTTTCGATTCGTATAGAATATATTTCTTTCTGTTAAATGAAAAAAATACTTGTTCGACCATCATCACTTGTTTCCATGGAACATTTGGTGTCTAATAATGAAGTTAGCGGAGATAACCATCAATTAACTCCGCCCTCATCTTTTCAAGTATCATGTTTTAAACATTATTCACCGTGCAACGCACGGGCGAATATACTGGTATTCTTAATAATTAATATTTTTCCAAAGCAATATTCTATAATTAATTTTTTTTCAAAAGCGATATTCTATAAATGGGGCCCTGCCAACTTCATTACAATCAAACAAGTACGAGAATTAGCTCCGCACTTTCTATTCAAATCACTGGACATTCCAATGGCGCCGCCTTCTACACCTTCTTGATATCTGATATTTTTCTCTTTACCTGGTTTTCATAGATTTATTTATTTGAACAAAAGAGATTTTCCCAAAATTTTAGTAAATTTTTTTGGAAATCTATAGTGCTTAATTTTGAACTTTGTCAAGTTGTACCTTTTGTTTTTATACAAATATAAAGAGAAATTGTATTATTTCTCAAAGTCCGCGTTATGAAATTTTCGATTCGTATACAATATATTTCTTTGTTAAACTAAAAAAATACTTGTTCGACCATAATCACTTGTTTCCATGGGACATTTGGTGTCTAATAATGAAGATAACAGAGACAACCATCAATTAACTTCGCCCTCATCTTTCCAAGTATCATGTTTTAAACTTTATTGTTGCACGGGCGAATATATTAGTATTCTTAATAATTAATATTTTTCCAAAGCAATATTCTATAATTAATTTTATTTCAAAAGCGATATTCTATAAATGGGGCCCTGCCAAATTCATTACAATCAAACAAGTACGAGAATTAGCTCCGCACTTTCTATTCAAATCACTGGACATTCCAATGGCGCCGTCTTCTACACCTTCTTGATATCTGATATTTTTCTCTTCACCTGGTTTTCATAGATTTAGTTATTTGAACAAAAGAGATTTTCTCAAAATTTTATAAATTTTTTTGGAGATCTATAGTGCTTAATTTTGTACTTTGTCAAGTTGTACCTTTTGTTTTTATACATATATAAAGAGAAATTGTATGATTTCTCAAAGTGCGCGCTATGAAATTTTCGATTCGTATAGAATATATTTCTTTCTGTTAAATGAAAAAAATACTTGTTCGACCATCATCACTTGTTTCCATGGGACATTTGGTGTCTAATAATGATGTTAGCGGAGACAACCATAAATTAACTCCGCCCACATCTTTCCGAGTATCATGTTTTAAACTTTATCCACCGTGCAACGCACGGGCGAATATATTAGTATTCTTAATAATTAATATTTTTCCAAAGCAATATTCTATAATTAATTTTATTTCAAAAGCGATATTCTATAAATGGGGCCCTGCCAACTTCATTACAATCAAACAACTACGAGAATTAGCTACGCATTTTCTATTCAAATCACTGGACATTCCAATGGCGCCGTCTTCTACACCTTCTTGATATCTGATATTTTTCTCTTTACCTGGTTTTCATAGATTTAGTTATTTGAACAAAAGAGATTTTCCCAAAATTTTATAAATATTTTTGGAGATCTATAGTGCTTAATTTTGAACTTTGTCAAGTTGTACCTTTTGTTTTTATACAAATATAAAGAGAAATTGTATTATTTCTCAAAGTGCGCGTTATGAAATTTTCGATTCGTATACAATATATTTCTTTGTTAAACTAAAAAAATACTTGTTCGACCATAGTCACTTGTTTCCATGGGACATTTGGTGTCTAATAATGAAGATAACAGAGACAACCATCAATTAACTTCGCCCTCATCTTTCCAAGTATCATGTTTTAATCAATTAACTTCGCCCTCATCTTTCCAAGTATCATGTTTTAAACTTTATTCTTCGCCCTCATCTTTCCAAGTATCATGTTTTAAACTTTATTCACCGTGCAACGCACGGGCGAATATACTAGTATTCTTAATAATTAATATTTTTCCAAAGCAATATTCTATAATTAATTTTTTTTCAAAAGCGATATTCTATAAATGGGGCCCTGCCAACTTCATTACAATCAAACAACTACGAGAATTAGCTACGCATTTTCTATTCAAATCACTGGACATTCCAATGGCGCCGTCTTCTACACCTTCTTGATATCTGATATTTTTCTCTTTACCTGGTTTTCATAGATTTAGTTATTTGAACAAAAGAGATTTTCTCAAAATTTTATAAATTTTTTTGGAGATCTATAGTGCCTAATTTTGTACTTTGTCAAGTTGTACCTTTTGTTTTTATACATATATAAAGAGAAATTGTATGATTTCTCAAAGTGCGCGCTATGAAATTTCGATTCGTATAGAATATATTTCTTTCTGTTAAATGAAAAAAATACTTGTTCGACCATCATCACTTGTTTCCATGGGACATTTGGTGTCTAATAATGATGTTAGCGGAGACAACCATAAATTAACTCCGCCCACATCTTTCCGAGTATAATGTTTTAAACTTTATCCACCGTGCAACGCACGGGCGAATATACTAGTATTCTTAATAATTAATATTTTTCCAAAGCAATATTCTATAATTAATTTTTTTTCAAAAGCGATATTCTATAAATTGGGCCCTGCCAACTTCATTACAATCAAACAAGTACGAGAATTAGCTCCGCTCTTTCTATTCAAATCACTGGACATTCCAATGGCGCCGTCTTCTACACCTTCTTGATATCTGATATTTTTCTCTTTACCTGGTTTTCATAGATTTAGTTATTTGAGCAAAAGAGATTTTCCCAAAATTTTATAAATTTTTTTGGAGATCTATAGTGCTTAGTTTTGTACTTTGTCAAGTTGTACCTTTTGTTTTTATACAAATATAAAGAGAAATTGTATGATTTCTCCAAGTGCGCTATGAAATTTTCGATTCGTATAGAACATATTTCTTTCTGTTAAATGAAAAAAAAATTACTTGTTCAACC
The DNA here is from genome assembly GCF_003576645.1 of Ipomoea triloba. Taxonomy (NCBI): domain Eukaryota; kingdom Viridiplantae; phylum Streptophyta; class Magnoliopsida; order Solanales; family Convolvulaceae; genus Ipomoea; species Ipomoea triloba. The sequence continues at coordinate 20,396,599 of NC_044920.1, forward strand.
ATCATTACTTGTTGGCAGGGGACATTTGGTGTCTAATAATAATGAAGATAGCGGAGACAGCCATCAATTAACTCCGCCCTCATATTTCCAAGTATGATGTTTTAAACTTTATTCACTTTTATATTAATTGTTCACTTTTTCTCTGTTTGGATTTATGATGCTTTATGTTTATTTAATACTTTTAAATAAAAATTAATGATAAATTTGTGTAGAGTGTTTGGCATTCACATTCCTTTGAGTCTCACCAATTTAAAAAAGCTTTACCAATGTCTGATCAGTTGAATTCTGTGAACTTATATTCAACATTTCCGTCGGAATCATCAAGGTATATATGTTTTTTTTTTCTCTTTACATAAATATTTTGTATCCTTGATCTGTTGATGATGAGGTTTGATTTCAATTGTAATATATGTTTATGCTAAGAATATTTATGCTATATCTAAGTAAAATTAATTTCTATAATTTTCTTTTGTGTAACTTGGGTTATTAGGTGACTAGGGTTTACAATAATTGATAAGATTGATGTTAAACAATTTTTTTTTTATCTAAGGAGTTGAGGTTAATATGTGGTCATTCTTTTATATGATATGTTTTTTTACACGTCTAAGAAAGTTAATCTGTGATTATTCTTTTATATGATATTTTATGCTCATGGTGTTTAATCACAAAGTCTTTCATATATCTTTTTGTGCTTGATGCTATCATGATTCAACATGGGATGTGTTATCACTAAAAATGACTAAATTGGACATGAGTTGATCTAGCATGATATGGTTGCAAAATTTAGCAATTGATAGATTTCACTCAATTAGATATAATTACTTGAATTTTGGTTTAAAACTAAATGGATAACCTTCATAATTATGTTATCATTAGAAACAAATTGAGGGTTTTTGAATTGAAATACCATTTATATCCATCTACTTTTCTATCTACTGATGTAATAGGTTTTGACAATAATAAATTAGTAATTTCTTAGAGGCAATAATTTCTATCTACCCAAAAAATGGACCAAAAAAATGGAAGGACAATTTAAGGGCCTATAGAAATTAAACTTTTCCTTTATTACCCAAGAAATGGACAAAAACAAGTTGACTTTTAGTACATGTAGTCTCAAATTCTACTCTCTTACTTTTACTCCGTGATATTGTAGACAATACGCTATTGTTATCATGTGGGTCACAAGAGAAATATCTACAGCAAAAATTTAAGGGTGGGAGTAAAATTTGAAAGTAGAACTTGGGAGTTCATATACTAACTTTCAAACATTTTGTTGATAAACTTTTATTGACAGTGTCAATGATCTTGTAGTCTAATGACACGAAGTGGCTCCCCGGATGGGATGTCAAACTTCTATTTCTCTTTCTTTATTCATTTTATTTCTTTATTTCCTTTTATTATAGATTAAAGAAGTCAAAAATTTTCAATTTTTGTCTGCCATTGCCTGCCTTCAATTTCAAATTTCCATCCACTCAAGTAGCTAGGCATAAACATTACATTTTTTCGACCCAAAACATTTCCCATTTTTTAAAAAAAATGTTTCCAGTCCACCTATAAAATAGTGGATGAAAATCCCCATCTATTCATATATGCATTTCAGAAAGTTCATATATTCATAATATTGTATGTAAAATTAATAAGATGATGACCCTCTCAAGACGCTATAGTTTGAAAATTTTATATTAACTTAATACACTATATATAAAATTCCTAAAACTAAAATGTTATATGAGTTTTAAGATTACTAATAAAATATCAAAGTAAAGGCATGTATGTATGTATAGAAATTAACATTGTATATATCACTATTTTAATATGACGTGACCTATTTTAAGTTAATTGGGATAATAGATTAAGGAACATTTGGTTTAACTTATGTGTTCAAAATCTCATATTAGTCTTTTTTTGGTTTGTAAATGTGCAAGATACGTGCGGAAAAGTAATGCGAGATTTTTAAGAATGATTTTGTTATTAGTATTATTATTATTTTTCACATTTGTTCAGTGGTGTCTTTAATGTGTTTTACCTCTTTTAAAGTGTGTGTATATATATATTTCACAATTGTAAAATTACCTTGTGTAAGCCCGTTATGAATGGTCCTTATGATCCTAGATACAAGGATTTTGGCTTACCAATTGATCCTCACCTCAGAGCCTTGGTGTTAAATCCAAGTTTCTTAAGTGGTAATAATTTTATTTGTATATATTTTAATTTTCACATATTTTTACATATAGTTAACTTGATTTTATTTATATCTTGATATCAAATCATTATAATTAAAAGTGGTTATATATGCTCTCTGCATTCTATTTTATTTGACTTATTTTACTTTTTAACTAGGGTCAAATTGAGTACAACTTTGTTATATGTTTTTCCTATTTGCTCTAACAAAGCATAAGATACAATAATGTATAACTGTATAAGTATAATTGTTTCTATTTTAGAGATCGAGTATAACTCAGAAATGTCACAATAAAAAGTAAAAACTCTCACATTTTTCATATACACGGCTCATATTTACTTTCTATTTAAAAATATTTTTACTTAAAAGTGTTTACTTATATGTAATTTTTTTATGAAGCTGCAGGCCAAGCCAATCAGAATCAGGAATAATTGCTGATCATCATATCAAGCATGAAATATTTTGGGTATTTTGGAAAGGATAGCAATGAGGAATTGAAGCATTGCAGAATAAAATTTCCTGTTGAATCAAATTTATATTTGGATTTACTTTGTCAGGAAACATATTTAGTTTGGATTATTTGCAGTATTTCGTTTGTTTTTACTAAAACTTTGTTAAATTTTCTGTTATGGTATGAATAAGGACGAACCAGGTGCATGCTGCTACATGCACCAAATACATTCCAATTTGCTTTTTTCTGTTTCAACTTACATTTATTTTTCTTTTTCTTTTTTTTTTTACATACAAAATTAATGCATAAAATATATCATTAAAAAACTCTAATTTAGCCAAGGACTTTGTGATCTAGTGGCACCCGGTTTACACTCCCAAGTGGAAATGAGTGGGTTTGAGTCTCAGTGGAGACTACTTCAGTAGGTTGAGAAAGTAGCTATGCACAGATACTACATTAGGTACATAAAATCATTATTGTAGTATAATGTTTAAGTACATTAAGTTTTATTTTTATGAACATATAAAAGAAATATTATATTATTATAAATGGACTATAAAATGAAATAGTGAATGAAAATGCATAAGATATACATTTAGTTTAGTATCTATGTACATTAAGGATTAGGCTTATGGATGTATAGAATAAATATTATAAACATATATATAGTATATGATGAATGTTATTACTTATTAGATATATATGATGCATTTGTAGTATAATGTTTATCTACATTAAGTTTTGTTTTTATGAACATATAGAATGAATAACATTATGAACCTATCATAAAATTAATGAAAATACATTTGATGTACATTTAGTTTGGTATTTATGTACATTAAGGTTTATGTTCATGGACATATAGAGCAAATGCATGTTATGAACATAGTATAGAATGAATGCTATTAAACATGATGCATATGTAGTATAATGTTTATATACATTAAGTTTTATTTTTATAAACATATAGAATGAATATTGTGAATTTATGTTATAGAGTGAGTGGAAATACATATGATGTACATTTAATTTAGCATAGGATAATGTTATTAAATATAATGCACTAGTTGACATTTAATATAAAACGAAGTCATTTGAAACTATGTTCACCATGCAATGGGGACCTTGATCCATGATATAATTTACGCTCAACCAATAGTTATACCATGGACCTGGATCCATCTTGCAACAATATAAATCTATACTATCTATACTATATATAAAAACAATATCCTCCTCCAAAATTTTCCTGCCCAAACGTAGGGGCATTTAGTAATATGCTAATTATTATGATAGAATTTATTATGATAGAATAATATTAATTATAATTGGTTATTATGGTAAAATTATAATTATAATTATAATAATTATAATTATAATTGATAATATTGCATTATCTACCATATATATAGTAATGTAATAGCATGACATTTTCCAATTCAGAAATATGTGCAATATTTCGGGTAACTTGATGACGACGGTGATTTTGATAAATTTTGTAGGGTTTATTTAACTCATAGTCTGCATATTGACTTCGAGGTTAGTACATGTCATTCAAGTTTTTATGTTTTTCTTATACAAAGATATAATTGTAAATTTATATTAGGCAACTATATTAATATATACTTAATTATAAAGGCAAGTAAAATTTATTTTATACTGTGGACACATTATTTTTAATAATTTTGATTTAATAATATTATATCTTATTTATTATATATTATTAGTACAAAATAAATCATGCATGTCCTAATAATTAATTTTTAATATTACTTCCTAATAATTATTTATTGTAATTCTCATCACCTTTTTCAGTGTAATATTATTAACACAAAATAAATTATATTTAATTTAATATATAATTATTTTTTAATTTAATTTCTTAATATTTATTAATGGTAATTATTCTAATAATTTTTCACTTTTTTCATGTAATTATTATGGTAATTTTATGGTACTATATTTCAAAATTCTGGCAATTTCATTAATTATTATGCTAATTTATGGTAATATATTTTCATATTAGAATAGAAAAATATTATAATTGATATAGTTAATGAAATTAGTATGGCAATTGCCACAATATTTGGTAATTATAATTAATACAATTAACTTCATTGAGAAATATAATATTTCTTTCGTGGAAATTTTTTTTTTTTTGCAATTTCATTAAATTATAATCAATAAAATATGAAATATAATTAAGGAAATGAAATTATAAAATTAACAAAATATGTGTTCATAAATATTTAGAATTTTTTTTAAATACATACATATACACTACATTAATCATACAAAATTTAAATGTTAATTATTTAATTTCTAAATGTAAATTTTTAATTATAAATCTATCAATATAAATTATAATTAAGGAAATTATATTATAGAATTTTTCTATGTAAAAATTAATAAATATTATGTGTATATATGATGTATTAAACAATTATATAAGGAAATGCGTCCGATTATAGTTTAAACTTACTCATACAAAATTTAAAATTTACATTTTTTTATTGATTTCTATGTATAACAATTTTAGTTATTATTCATGTTCAAATTACAATTAGGAATAATCAACTTAATTATGTGAATTTTTTTATAAAATTAGAGATTATATTAACCATACAATATTTAAATTTAAATTTTGTATGTTATGAAAATAGATACTTGACCAAATATATAAAAGTCAAACTATATTATTATATTGTATATTTAACATCTTTTTATTTTTTTCTATTCTTTAAATTTAAATTCATAATAACAAAAAATTTTATAAATTGATTGAAAATATAAAAAGATCTTATTGGAAATAGAAACCGGAATTAGGCAAATTTGAAAAGGAAAAGGATATTACTAATTGACTGAAAATTATTTAAAAACTTTTTAAAATTAATTAGACTTTCCGTTTGAAAACTTTAAATTATTTAAACTTTAAAAAGATTAATAAAAAATGGGTTGTTAATTTTTTTTATAATAATTACAATTAATTCATTCAAATATGGAGGAGGAAGAAAAAATTAAATGTGATATGGTGAATATGAATATAGTTAAGGTATAAAAGTATAATCGCACATATATTAGTGAAATTGAGTAATAATAATTGCCTAATAATTATAATGGTAATTAAGCTAAACATTGGTCGTTTAATTTATTTTTATAATAATTATAATTAAATTATTTCTCATTTTCCCATATTTATTTTAGTAATACTATAATATAATTACATAAGTCATATTAGATATTGATCTTTTAAGGGTAATTGTAGACAAACAAGTCATATATTATTCAATTAATTGAGTAAAACTTTTGCACTAATCTTATAATCAAATAAATGTACATGTTCAATATTAGAATTTTTTATAATTTCATCTTTATTTTTATTATTTAAATATATAATAAAAAATTTATCCGTGCATCGCACAAGTAATTGGACAATTGTGCTTATTAGTGGTACATCTAAAGAGTACACTGGTGGTGATGCTCTTCGAGTTGGTGATGGTACAGGTTTGCTTATTAGTCATACTGGTCATGCTTCTTTTTCTACCCCGTCTAAAGTATTTAGGATGTCTGATATTTTACATGTTCCTGGTTTGTCTTCCTCTCTTTTATCTGTGCAACGCTTTGCAAAAGATAATAAAGTCTTTTTTGAGTTTCATCCATCCTTTTTTGTTGTGAAGGATATAGCAACCAAGGCAATTCTTCTTTGCGGCAATAGTTGCGGTGGTCTCTACACGCTGCCCATTCCGAAAAACAATCCCCGTGCATTTATCTCGTCCTATGCTTCCTCTTCCGTATGGCATGATCGTTTGGGACATCCTCATCAACGAGTCTTAGATCGTATTCTTCCTTTTTGTTTTGTTAGTGGTTCTAGTCGCAATAATCGTTGTACTTCTTCTTTGTGTTCTGCGTGTCAATTGGGCAAGTCTGCTCGTTTCCCTTTGCCACGTGTAGACTCTGTTAGTTCGAATATTCTTGATTTGATTTATACTGATATTTGGGGACCAGCTCCTGTTTTGTCTTCTTCTGGTTATCGTTATTTTGTTCTTTTTGTTGATGACCATTCTCGTTACATGTGGCATTATCCTATGAAATTGAAGTCTGACTTGTATGCCATTTTTGACAAGTTTCGTGCCTTAGTTGAACGGTCATTTAATCGCAAAATTAAGGCTATTCAGTCTGACTTAGGAGCTGAATACAAAAAGTTACATACTGTTCTTCTTCAGTTATGGATTAATCATAGACAATCCTGTGCCTACACTCATGAACAGAATGGTCGTGTTGAGAGGAAGCACATGCATATTGTCGAAACTGGTCTTACTCTTATGGCTCGTGCGTCTGTTCCATCTCGTTTTTGGGACTTTGCTTTTGAAACTGCTGTTTACTTGATTAATAGAATGCCATCTAGTGTTTTGCAGAATTCCAGTCCTCATTTATTGTTGCATAAATCTTCTCCCTCATACTCTTTTCTTCGTGTGTTTGGTTGTCTTTGTTATCCTCACTTGCGTCCTTATAATCGTCACAAAATGTCATATCGGTCATCTCCTTGTGTCTTCTTAGGTTATCCTGAGTCTTTTAGGGGGTACAGATTCATGGACTTAACGACTAATAAGATTTATATCTGCAGACATGTACACTTTGACGAGAATGTGTTTCCCTTTGTTAGTAGGGTTGCTGTGCCATCTCCTCTCTCTGTGCAGAAGCCGTGGCCTGAATCGATTTTACAGGTATTGCCATCTTCTCTTGCTGATTCTGCACAGGCTGATTCTCCTGTCACCACCACTGCTGCTCCTACTCGTCAAAGAGGACGACCCCGTGGCAAGTCCACACGTCCGACTGTTCGCTCCCATGCAATGGCTACGAGGAGTCGGTCTGTATAGTAATATAATTATGGAAAATAATATAGAAAATACCAATAAAATTGTATTCGATTTATTTTTGTTTTATTTTGCAATAAAATTTCCTTTTATGTGCATGAAAAGATGGAAAAAGAACTATTTCAATTACTATAATTTAAATATAGAATTAAAAAAATATATTTCCAAATTTGAATCAAAATGAAATTATTTCAATTTTAATTTTTTGAATTATAATTCCAAACAAATAACAAAATAAAATTAAATATATATAATATTAAATTAAATAGATGATTTCAATTCTATCTAATTACAATAAATTCGACATATCTATTTTGAATTTTTTTCTATTTGAATAGAATATATATATATATATATATATATATAATTCCAGAAATCCATATTATGTTGTTAAAAAGAGTACGATAAAGTATTAAAAAGTGCACACCTAGTATTAAAATTGTACTTTATAAAATGTGAAAGTGTAATATACTTAGAGTTTGAATTTTAGGGTTTATGATAAAGCTTTTTAGTTTTATTTGGTTTAGGGGTTCACTTTTTAATGTTTAAGATTTAATAATTATTATTAGGACTCTCTGAGTTTGAGTCACGTTAGGACTAGCTATTCTACTCTACCTGAGACTCCCCTTGTATATATATCTCCTATTCCTCATCATTGTAATTGTTCAATTGGATCAATACAATATTCTGTTCTCATCTGGTATCAGCTAGCCTAGGTTTATTTTCCAATGGCTGACGGCTCTTTTAATTCTTCCGAACGGACCGTTTCTGATGCAGCTATTTCTTCTACGGTTTCTTCAGCAGCCGCTTCTCTGTCTGCTGCGCATCACTATGTTAGCATTAAGCTAACGGACAAGAATTTCTTGTTTTGGAGGACGCAGGTTATTCCGTTTCTTCGTGGGCACGACCTCATGGGTTTCGTTGATGGCACGAACTCTAGCCCTAATCGTTTTCTTCCCGTTTCTAAAGGCTCCTCCGCTGCTGCTGCTCTACCCAACCCGCTGCATGCTCCATGGGTGCGCCAAGATCAGGCAGTCCTTAGCATGTTAATCTCTTCACTTTCGTCGGAAGTCATGTACCTAGCAATTGGTTGCACCTACGTCGCGTGATCTCTGGTTGGCGCTTGAACAGGCTCTCGCCTCTTCCAATCAAGCTCGGATTATGCATATTCTTGGACAGTTGCAAACAATACGCCAAGGTGATGCCTCCGCCGTCGACTACATTGCTCGTGCGCAAGTTATGGTGGAAGATCTAGCTCTTGTTGGCCGTGCGGTTCCTTTGGAGGATCAAAATATGTATATTTTCAGGGGTTTACGTCCAGAATATCTCTCTGTCGTAGCCTCTTTGAATGTTCGAGGTCAGCCGGTGCGTCTTCCCGAACTCGCCGATCTCCTTGGCTCGCATGAGTTCGCTACCGGTGATAGCTATGGCGGTGTTCCAGCCCCTGCAGCTGCGGCTTTTGTTGGCCAGCGTGGTAGTGGAGGTCGGTCGCGGCCTTGGCGAGGCGGATCGAATCGTCGCGGTGGGACTTTGTCGCGTGGCGGTGCTGCTTTCGCCGACCAGCAGCAACAGCAGTGCGGTGGTGTGCAGCGTGGACGTGGCTCGCATGGTGGTGGCAGGTCACATGGGCGACGTGGTGGTACTTGGCAGCCTCAATGCCAATTATGTGGCAATTATGGCCATCTTGCACCAGCCTGCTTTTCTTTAATTGGCCGTGGATTCCAAGCTCATTTAACATATGCTGAGGATGCGCCGAATCTTGTGTCTGACTCGCATCTTTGGATTCCAGACACTGGGGCGACAAATCACGCGACCCCTGATATTGCTGTGCTCTCTACATCTAAAGAGTACACTGGTGGTGATGCTCTTCGAGTTGGTGATGGTACAGGTTTGCTTATTAGTCATACTGGTCATGCTTCTTTTTCTACCCCGTCTAAAGTATTTAGGATGTCTGATATTTTACATGTTCCTGGTTTGTCTTCCTCTCTTTTATCTGTGCAACGCTTTGCAAAAGATAATAAAGTCTTTTTTGAGTTTCATCCATCCTTTTTTGTTGTGAAGGATATAGCAACCAAGGCAATTCTTCTTTGCGGCAATAGTTGCGGTGGTCTCTACACGCTGCCCATTCCGAAAAACAGTCCCCGTGCATTTATCTCGTCCTGTGCTTCCTCTTCCGTATGGCATGATCGTTTGGGACATCCTCATCAACGAGTCTTAGATCGTATTCTTCCTTTTTGTTTTGTTAGTGGTTCTAGTCGCAATAATCGTTGTACTTCTTCTTTGTGTTCTGCGTGTCAATTGGGCAAGTCTGCTCGTTTCCCTTTGCCACGTGTAGACTCTGTTAGTTCGAATATTCTTGATTTGATTTATACTGATATTTGGGGACCAGCTCCTGTTTTGTCTTCTTCTGGTTATCGTTATTTTGTTCTTTTTGTTGATGACCATTCTCGTTACATGTGGCATTATCCTATGAAATTGAAGTCTGACTTGTATGCCATTTTTGACAAGTTTCGTGCCTTAGTTGAACGGTCATTTAATCGCAAAATTAAGGCTATTCAGTCTGACTTAGGAGCTGAATACAAAAAGTTACATACTGTTCTTCTTCAGTTAGGGATTAATCATAGACAATCCTGTGCCTACACTCATGAACAGAATGGTCGTGTTGAGAGGAAGCACATGCATATTGTCGAAACTGGTCTTACTCTTATGGCTCGTGCGTCTGTTCCATCTCGTTTTTGGGACTTTGCTTTTGAAACTGCTGTTTACTTGATTAATAGAATGCCATCTAGTGTTTTGCAGAATTCCAGTCCTCATTTATTGTTGCATAAATCTTCTCCCTCATACTCTTTTCTTCGTGTGTTTGGTTGTCTTTGTTATCCTCACTTGCGTCCTTATAATCGTCACAAAATGTCATATCGGTCATCTCCTTGTGTCTTCTTAGGTTATCCTGAGTCTTTTAGGGGGTACAGATTCATGGACTTAACGACTAATAAGATTTATATCTGCAGACATGTACACTTTGACGAGAATGTGTTTCCCTTTGTTAGTAGGGTTGCTGTGCCATCTCCTCTCTCTGTGCAGAAGCCGTGGCCTGAATCGATTTTACAGGTATTGCCATCTTCTCTTGCTGATTCTGCACAGGCTGATTCTCCTGTCACCACCACTGCTGCTCCTACTCGTCAAAGAGGACGACCCCGTGGCAAGTCCACACGTCCGACTGTTCGCTCCCATGCAATGGCTACGAGGAGTCGGTCTGTGGCTCCACTTTTGGCTCTCTCTGCTCAGGCCTGTCCTACCGAGCCCACTTGCTACACTCAGGCAGTTAAATTTTCTGAATGGCGAGAGGCAATGGATCTGGAGTTCAATGCGCTTTTGCACAATCAGACTTGGGTTCTAGTTCCTCCTCGCCCAGGTATGAATGTGATTGGGTGTAAGTGGGTTTTTCGTACTAAACGTAATGCTGATGGTTCAATAGAGAGGCATAAGGCGAGACTTGTGGCGAAAGGGTTTAATCAAGTTCCTGGTCAGGACTTTTTTGACACCTTTAGTCCGGTTGTGAAACCCACTACAGTCAGATTGCTTTTGAGTTTGGCTATTTCCTCAGGTTGGGTGGTTACGCAGCTTGACATACACAATGCATTTTTGAATGGTGATTTGGTTGAGACTGTTTATATGCGTCAACCACCCAGGTATGCTGATGCTCAATTGCCTGATCACGTTTGTCTGTTGAAGCGTTCCTTATATGGCTTAAAGCAAGCTCCACGAGCTTGGTTTAATCGGCTGCATACTTTTTTACTCTCTATTGGGTTTATAGCTTCAAAGACTGATGTGTCATTATTCTATTACTCTCGTGGTTCTGCATGTGTGTATCTTTTAGTATATGTTGATGACATTTTGGTAATGGGGACTGATGAGCTACTAGTGTCTGATTTACTCTCTAAACTGTCTACTGCTTTCAAAATTAGAGATCTTGGTGAACCTGGTTTCTTTCTTGGAATTGAGCTAGTCAAAACTAGCAATGGTGTTATTCTTTCTCAGCAGCGGTACATGTTAGACATCTTGAAACGGGCTGGAATGACTGATTGTAAACCTCTCGCAACTCCTATTTCTACATCGAAAACTCCATTGCTTAATTCAGATTCATATGAAGATCCAACGAAATACAGGAGTTTGGCTGGTGCTCTCCAGTATCTCACAATTACACGGCCAGACTTATCCTTTGCGGTCAATCAATTGTGTCAACATATGCATGCTCCAACATTGTCTCACTGGGAGCAGCTAAAACGAGGGCTCAGGTATGTCAAAGGCACCCTCTCATTCGGCTTGCATATAACTCAGTCAAATTCTAGAGAGCTTCATGCTTTCTCTGATTCTGACTGGGCTGGTTGTCCTGAGGACCGTAAATCTACTAGTGGGTATGCAGTGTTTCTTGGCACCAATCTTATCTCTTGGGTGTGCAAGAAACAGAAGACAGTTGCAAGATCATCCACGGAAGCTGAGTATAAAGCCTTGGCTGATGTTTGTGCTGAGGTAATATGGATCATGTCCTTGCTGCGTGAGATCAAAATTGATGGCATCCCTACTCCCAAATTAAAATGTGACAATCTTGGTGCTACTTATATGTGTGCGAATCCAATTTTTCATGCAAGAACTAAGCACGTGGAGATTGACTACCACTTTGTTAGTGATAGGGCTGCCAATGGAGATATTCAGGTTAACTTTATTTCCACAAAAGATCAATTAGCTGATATCTTTACAAAAGCTTTGCCTAGTCCTAGATTTTCTTTTCTTAGGGACAAGCTTCAGGTTAGTAGTTTACCCTGCGCTTGAAGGGGAGTATTAGGACTCTCTGAGTTTGAGTCACGTTAGGACTAGCTATTCTACTCAACCTGAGACTCCCCTTGTATATACATCTCCTATTCCTCATCATTGTAATTGTTCAATTGAATCAATACAATATTCAGTTCTCATCATTATGATTTAGGTTTAAAATTTAATTTTTCATTTATATTTTTAAAAGTTGTCTAGAAATGCACATTATGTTGTTTAAAAGTGCAGAATAATGCAAATATAGTGTTAAAATTTGCACGGTAATTGAAGTCAATAATTGCAATAATGCCACAAAGTTTGTTTTTATTTTGATATGATCTATCTTATTTTTACAGATGCAATGTGTGATGCTAGGATTTGTTCTTAATTTTCTCTGAAAGGTATGTTCTCATGAGATCCTAAACGCACGCACGCGCGCGCGCACACACACACACACATATATATAGTTTTAAATGAGAGCCTCTGTTAACATGTGAAACTGTCTACCATTGTGAACCATTGATCTTGCTTGGTCTTGTAGTTTATAATTTTTTTTGACTTGATAAATATACATCACTGCACCATTGTACCACTGCACCACTCCAAACATCTCAACGGCTTGATCTCTCATCTAAACGATAGATAAGAGTTCACAAGTTCACCCTCAAGCATGCATAAGTTCTCGCTTGAAACGGTTATATATATATATATATATATATATATATATATATATATATATTGAACTATCAAATGAGAACAGAATCCTCCTATAAAAAGTGAGTGATCTCAAACATCCATTAGGGCTTATCAATAGTAGAGGATTTTTGTAAAAAAAAAAAAAAATACGAGGTTAATTTTATAATTATTAAAAACTTTTAAGAGTAGGTTCATTTTATAATTATTACAAATTTAAAAGTTTAGTAATGGTAAGATTATATTATTCTAACATTTAATTCCTCATGATGGATGGTGTGAATGCGTCTATACTTTTTACAAAGGACAATTGTTCTCACATCAATCCTCCCCATATATAAGGACGAGATCGAAGGAGTTCCTAGGTAAAACATGAGGTGAGATCTGAACCGTTGATTTAATCTAAATCAACCGTCCAAAATGAAGGAAAATTTAAAAAATAAAATGCTTGATTTGCGTTTGAATGAGCTGTGTTTGAGATTGATTCTTGGGGCTTTTGCCTGAGTTTATTTTATGTGGAATGAAGATCATGTGCATGTTTCATATTTTGTTCCCTCACATGTACACTGGAAAATTAATCATTGCAGGTAGATGGAGTGTCCTTTGAATGGCTTGAATCCACTAGTTAAACATGATGTTTTTATACTTTACTAAAGAATCTATGATTATATACAGTATATGTTTCTTTTGTCTTTGGGTTGAACTTCAAGAACAATTTCTGCATTTCAAGTGCGCTATAGACAATATTTGATGATAACTATTGGTGTACGTGTGCCTTATTTTGTGCAACTCCCTAAATATGAGAATTAATACTAATTAAGATAGAGTTAATGGCATCTGATGTCCTTCGAGTATAGTGATTTTGACGCGTTTAGTGCTAAACTTTCAAGTTAACTACGCACGGTCCTTCAATTTTCAAATTTTAACCGGCCGTAAAAGTTAATTTGATGTGTTTTTGCTCCAAAATGACTTACATTGAGCTTTAAAGTTAGCCTCAATCTAAGAACAGATTGTACAACTCCAAATTAGTTGAACCAATTTCACTCTATTAGCACCCTCCCTAGTTGCAATTCAATTAAATTAAAGATTATAGCCTCAAAAAAAAAATTTATAAGTTGATAAATTGATCCCCTTCTCTCAAAAAACTTTCTAACAACTCATTTTGTGTCTCTTGAAACTTCTAAGCGCGAAGTTGGATAACTGAACCCTCTTACACTTATAATTGTTCTTGGACTTGCTTGGCATGCCTTTAATTGTCCTCAATCTCCTTGCTTTGTTAGTCTCACCTTTAGGTTTATAATCATTTTTCTTTTCTTCAGCTTTTTACTCACCCACTAATTAGAAGTGTGCGATTGTGCATATTCTTTTTTTATTTTTTTATGCACTAAGCTAGTTCTTTATAAATCCACAAATTTATACATCTCAATCTCATCTTGGATATCCCAATTTAGTCCCTTAATAAAGAGGTGATATATATTGGCCCTATTTGGTAAATGGTTGTTGGCTGATTGGATTGGCTGTTTGGGTTAGAAGGTATGATTAGTTGATAACATTGGCTGATTGTAGAAAGTTGTTTGATAAATTAGTTGTTAGCTAATAGCTGTTTGGTATAATTTCTTTTCTCAAAAAGCTAATTGAAATGGCTGTTTTGAGTAGCCTTTTGAATTTTAGTATTTTGGAGTTACAAAAAGCTTATTAACCAAACAACTAATAGTGGTTAAATAAGTCAAAATTGGCTGATAAGCTGATTACTTACCAAATAGGGCCATTCTCATTTAAGGATCTTCCTCTAAACTAACTCATTCTTCCCTATATGTCTTGGAGTTGTTAATGTAATTCTCAGTGGTACCAAGAGGGCACCACTTCTTCCTCATTACTATTTTCATCTCCCTCCAAGCTTCTATTGGGCTATCCCCACTCCTTCTATTACCTAGAACGGAGTACTAGTCTTCGTAGTTTATACCACAGTAGTGTAGCATAATTAGTAAATTCTAAGGATGTCAACTTAACTTTCTTAAGTCAAGATGTAACACTAGTATTTCTAAGGTTTATTGGCTTAAAAAAAAAAAATAACTTGAAATACTTGGTTTGCCCTTATTTATAACATTTCAAAAGCATATTTAACAAAAAGGCGAGGAAATATCTACTTTAAAATAATTGAGCAGGCAAATGTGAATATATACATGAATACTTTATGGAAAAAAGCGCTATACGGATATAATTCAGGGGAAAGTGTCATCTTTCCTATATATATATATATATATATATATATATATATATATATATATATATATATATATATATATATATATATATTTTTATTTATTTATTGAAATTCCTATAGTCATGTTCACAAGGATCGTTGCATCAATTTTATCTATTATATTTATTATGTATTTCATTAAATCAATTTTTTCTTTAGTATTTTTCTTACTATTTTTATATATAATTGATGGTTTTGTTGAGAATCGGGTTCACCATAAATCGGGTATAGAAGTACAGAATGGGGTATGAAGAAAGCAGCTTTATTACCCATGACGCTAGGCCCAAAATAGCACGTACAAAGTCTGAGATATTGGCCCAAAACGACGGTCCAAAGAATACATAAATAATAAATACTATAGTCCTAAGGAATTGAATAGGGCCCAAAATGGCGGTCCGATAATAAATAAATAACACAAGCTAAAGGACTAACAAATAAAACAAACTATTTATGTTACCAACCGGACTCAAACTCTACGTGTGCCGGCAGGAGAGAGAAGACTCAAACCAATGGACCAGGAAGCGTTTAGTGAGCCAAGGGATGCCCTTTAAGTCGAAGGAAGGCACCATATTTATATTGTTGTAGGACTCACCGATCGTTGATAAATGGACGGCATCTGACAACCTTCATTTTTTATCACACACATGCTCCCCACTACTTTGTTTCTCATGCACTCTCATGCATAAGTGGAGATTCCTACCCTTTATGTGGAGGTTGTGGGTTTGAACCTTCGTGATAACACATTTTATATTATTTTGCTTCAAGCTTCCTTCTTCCGTTAGCCCAATAAATTTTTATTATTCTTAATGGGCCAACACCTCACCCATAAAGATGGACACCCCGCTTGAGCGGTTAGGCCAAGACTTTCGCAAAAGATAGACCCAGGTCCTATATCTCTATCAATAATATTTTTGTATTTAATAGTATTGTAATTTTTAAATATATAAATGTTATATAATAATGTTAACCTTATGCTATGTAACTTAGATAGGGTCATAGGGGTTACTATTATTGAATGAGGAGGACAGTGCATACAAATGCATGCACGGTGTGTTATACCAACTTCCATTATAAAATTCATCTTCAACTTTTGTTAATATAATAATGTCAAAAGCAAACTCATCATCACCGTACCAAGTCAGCCACGAACTCTTTTGTTAATAATGCTATTTTTTATATATTGAGTATCACTCTAATTCTAATTCAAGTCTTTAACATCTTTGCTTAACCATCGCTGAAAGAGGTAAATTGTGAATTATATAACTAGTCTCCATGAGAATAATAATTCTGTAAAGAATATTGATATTAAATAGTTTGGCTATGCAAAGTACATGAAAAGTTCATACAATTTATTGGGGAATACAAATAATCTTTGTCAAATGATCGCCGAATCGCTAGTGACCTGCTATCACATGTCACTAATTGACTTTTAGGCTTCAATGCACTAAATGACATATTGATGTTCTTAATTGTAACTTTTAAAAGTTTTGCGTCTAAAATTGACTTTTCGTATAAAATTTAATGGTGTATTTGATTTTTTTTCCTAAATTATTTAAATGGTCACTTGATTATAATGATTATAATGGTTAATATAAATAAAATATTATTTATTATTACTCTCTCTATATTATTATGAATACTCTTTTTATCATTCCTTATCTGATTAGGATTAGTTGTATCCCTTTCTCTATATTATTGTGATTTTAGCATTCCTTATCTGATTAGGACTATTTTTATCCCTATAAATAGTCCCTATACTTTGCATAACCAAACTATTCCATATCAATAATCATCTTAGAATTATTGTTGCCAAACTATTCCTTAAAGCAAATCGCCCAGACAATAGCTACCGCCTTCATCCCTGCAACAACTGTATATTCATTTCCACTTTCGCATTCCCAATCATCATATCAACCCAATCTTTCACAGCTGCAATCCCTTCATTTTTCCTTTGCAATCAGTCTATAATATATATATGGATTCTCATATTACGCCATGCATTACAGCTTTATCATGTTTGCTTCTGCTGCTTTCCTCCTTCTTGCAATGCCAAGCGCAGCTCTCCCCTACATTTTACGATAAAACATACCCTAACGTTCTAAACATCATTCGCACTGTTGTAAGGCAAGCCGTGTCCCGTGAGCGTCGCATGGCTGCTTCCTTGATTCGTCTCCATTTTCACGACTGCTTTGTCCAGGGTTGCGATGCTTCCATCTTATTCGATGAGTCACTGACCATTAAGAGCGAAAAGACAACGTTGCCCAACTTTGGCTCTGCCAGGGCTTATGATGTTATAGATGCTGCAAAGGGCGAGCTGGAGAAAGTTTGTCCCGGTATTGTATCTTGTGCTGATGTATTGTCTGTGGCTGCACGTGATGCGACTGTTGCTGTGGGAGGTCCGTCTTGGACGGTGAAGTTAGGAAGAAGAGATTCCACCATGGCTAGTCGTACCATAGATCTCCCTAGCCCTTTCGACAATCTGGATAGACTTATATCTAGCTTTGCAAGCAAAGGCCTTAATACAAGAGACATGGTTGCCTTGTCTGGTGCCACATACTCTTGGCCAAGCTCAATGCTTCCTATTTCGTGATAGAATATATGGCAACGGTACTGACATTGATGCCGGTTTTGCTAACACTAGAAGACGGAATTGTCCAAAAGACACCGGAAATGGAAATTTGGCACCCCTTGATTTGGTGACACCGAATTCTTTTGATAACAACTACTATAAGAACCTCTTGCAAAAGAAAGGTTTGCTTCAATCGGATCAAGTTCTATTCAGCGGTGGAGCAACAGACAGCATAGTTTCAGAGTATGCAAGGAGTCCTCAAGCATTTCAAGTAGATTTTGCGTCAGCAATGATTAAAATGTCTGAAATTCAGCCTCTCACGGGTCAAAATGGGATCATTAGGAAGGTCTGCGGTGCTTTGAACTAGCTTTATTTCTTCAATTTAGTTTTTTCTCTCCATCAATTTAATTAATTGTATTTCTCTTCTTCATAACTGTAATTGATTCGTATTTCATAAAAATGCATGCAATAATTTGTTGTACTTTTCATTATATACCTACAACGCAACTTGTTTCGTATAGTAGTATAACGCAACCTGTTTCGTATAGTAGTTGAGAACTCAATAAGGAATTAAGTTCAACTTATTTTATAGCTTGACATGCTCCCATATTGGAATGTATGGATTAAACTTTCATTGCAAAATACATAGTTGATGAGAATCAGGTTACAACACTGATGGGGTATTCCTCATCTTCCACAACAAGAAAATACTTGCCTCTTTCAATCACCATTGAACCATTTTCACTAGCCTTGCTGAAATGCTCACAAGGATTCACTACAAATTCAATTTCACTACTTTCCCCTGCACTCAACTTCACACTTTGAAACCCAACCAGTTGTTTGATTGGATCGCGTTGTCCCTGTCTGTCTTGCCTGAGGAATAACAGCACCGGGTGCTTGCTTGCAATTTTCCCATCATTCTGCACTCTCACTTTGACTGAAAATGCAGCAACCCTGCAGATCTCGGGTTGAATCTCTGAAACTGAAACCGATCTTTTGGGTGTGGAAGAAAAATTATGAGTCAAATGTAGATTGTTCTGAGTGACAGAGGTGAACTTGTAAAGGTGGTTAGTGTAGCTCAGACCATAGCCAAATTCGAAAACTTTTGGGCCGGTATAGAATCTGTAAGTGCGCCCAGGATATCCTGTGGAATTTTCGGGCCTCATTCTCATATCTGTCATTGGGATTTTGATGAAATCCTGGGGATACCATGTGGATGGTAATTTCCCTCCTATAAATTCATGTAAAGATTTTATTGTTAAACTTTAGAAAGTATTGTGCAAAGGTAAACCGGGTAATCAAATGTAGAGGGGTTAAAGTTTTACCTGGATTGTTGTCACCAAATATGGTCTCTGCTAGTGCAATTCCTCCCATTTCACCAGGGTAACCAATCCACAAAATGCTTCCAATCTTTGGGTTTTCTTTTGCAAATGATACATCAATAGGCCCTCCAGACAGAAGCACCAAAACGACTGGTTTCTTAGCAACTTCCGCTATGTCTGAGATAAGAGATTCCTGTTTTCCGGGGAGTATTAAGTCTGTCCTGTCAAGCTTCTCCCTCTCCTGAGTTTGATCCAGTCCCATGATTAACACAACGTTATCCGCCACTTCAGCAATCTTAATAGCTTCATCGGTTGCAGTAGAGGTGCAGTTCACAAAATCACAGCCTTGATGATACATTGTGTTACTCACATAGCTCTGAAGTGCTTGTAGAAACGTAACGTTCTTACAAGGGAAACCTTCATAGTTACCCAAGAGCGGTTCTGAAGCATTCGCACTCGGTCCTATCACAGCGAGGGATGCAGTTTGTGTCTTCGAAAGTGGGAGGAGGCCTGCCGAGTTCTTTAGAAGGACAATCCCATTTCTTACTGCTTCGAGGGCTAGGTCCCGGTGCTCCTGACTGCAGATTTCCTTTGGAGCGATGTCACCATATTCCAGTTCTTTCGGATCGCCATCAAACAACCCTAGCCTCATTCTGACAGAGAAAAGGTTGTTAACAGCTCTGTCTATATCAGATTCTTGCACTTTCTTCTTTTCAACAGCTAACATTGTGTACTTGCTCAAGTAGGAACCACAGTTCAAATCCATGCCTGCAAAAGATTCATGATTTAATTATAATTAGCTACTATATGCTTATAGTAAACATTCATGCCTGGATCTTTCTCCAATGGATGGAATAACTGAGGGCTAAAATGTACCACACTACACTTTCAGAACTTTTCTGCATAATTATGTTAGGATCAAACGCTTACCACTACACTAAAAGCTATAGCTCATAGCGAAGGAGCAACTTTATTTCCTTATATACAGCCACATTTTCGAGAAGCAGGGTACTAGACTTGGCCCATCACTGGCCTCTGCCTTACAATCCCCTAACCACCAATTGATGGACTTGGCCCTTCACCGGCCTCCGCCCAACAAACTCAAAGTAACAATTTGTTGTTTACCAAATACTAACTTCAAAAGTTTGACAAATCCATCAAAAATTGAAAGATCTTGCTATTTACCAAGCACCTCGAATGACTTGTAAAATAGAGGAACTCTAAAGAAAACTACACATACCAGCTTTGAGCACAAGGGCTGCTGCATCTTCTGGCAATTTAGCATATCCTTGTTGATCATGAATGATCTGAACTGCATCGCAATCTGACACAATGTACCTGAACAACAATAATTTAAATCCTTTTAATATCCTAGTTTAACGATTCTGCCCTGCAATCAATGATTTGGTAAAATATTTGTTTTGGGCTTCAATGTTCTTCAACATACCCTTGAAAGCCCCATTGTTGGCGAGCCATCTTGGTCAAGAGATCATAATTAGCACAGTTAGGAACCCCATTTACAAGATTGTAAGCACACATTATACTGCTGGCTTTCCCTTCTTCTACACATCTCTTAAACGGTGGCATGAACGAATCAGCCATATCCTGCTCACCAACCTGCATTAAGGGAGACGAAAAATATAGGAAAAACCGAAAAACAAAGAAGTAAACTTTGTATCTCCTTTGTATCCATCTATTTGGGACTTAGCCCTTCCCTTTCTACCAAAAACAAAGAAGTAAACTGCATAAATAGAACTAAAACCGATAGAACACGAATCCATCAAGAATAGCTAGCAAATTAAGCCGGGTGGACCTCAAGAAGTTACTTTAGCATCAAAGACGTAGCGTGTGACATTATGCCAGTTGTCTAAATCTTGGGCGACGAAGTGCTTGCAACAAGCTGAGGCTTGGAGATGATGATCCTTAAGGGCACCACCTTCAAAACTATCCCCCTGAATGCCTCTTACATAAGCCACTCCATATTTCCCAACCATTGGTGGGTCTTCCCCTGCTGTCTCCTGGCTTCTTCCCCACCTTGGATCCCTTATTATGTTTATATTTGGTGCCCAATATGTCATCCCCATTGCCTGTCCTGCATTATACATTGCTCTTGCCTCTCTCCCAATTGCCTATGATTAGATACAATGAATAAGTACACTGTACCCACTTAGTTTAAAGTATGGGTAAACCAAACTTAACTCGCAACATCAATCTATGAAAATATGAAACTAAGATATTTGTTTAAAATTCTCATAATAATTATTGTAATTCAGTTGAAAATGAGCATATCAAAGGAATATAATACATTGTTTGCTTCATATTTCTCTTATTATATAGATAATTCAAGTATATGCTCCATATCAACTAAAAATTTTGTGGACCAATCTCTTACGGTGGAGTTTCGAACCAAGCACTTCATAAAAATATAATACTTAGGGCCAAGTAGAAATGTAATATGAAAAATATAATATTAATAAAAAAATAATAATAATAAAGTGTTTGTTACTTCGAAAATGTAAATATTACAATTTTTTGAATAAAATATTACACTTTTCAATATTTTTTTTATTGATATTACATTTTTCAATAATATAAATACTACATTTCCAATTTTTGTCAAAATAAAGATAAGATATGTAAGACATTCTCTCAAGCTCTAGGTAAGTTTATATAATATATGTTCAACATAGAAAAGTTAATAAAATTTTCCTTTTTAGGTAATTAAGATAAATTTTTAGGTTTTCTAACCTGGCCAATTCGATACCAGAGGCGTTCGTCAAATGAGGCGGCGGAGAGGATGGTTTGGGGGAACATGGTGGCGGCATGGACGGTGCCGTTGAAGCGGATTCCCCTTCCGTGGCGGGAAACGCCGTGCAACGCCTCGGACCACCACTCGTGAGCGGAGATGTTGAGGCGGGGGATTGCAGCTGCCGAGTTAACAAGCTGCGAGATTTTCTCTTCCAGAGTGAGCCTGGAGACCAGGTCCCCCACCCTCTCGGGAATGGACAGCGAGGAGTTGCAGAAGGGATAAGAACTCGTTAACGCGTTGGATGAGTCACATGAGAACGGAGGCCGAGTTGGCTCAGCTTGGAGGGAGCGAAGAACCGCGAATGCATAGAGGAGAAAGATGGTGCAGCAGGTGGTGATAGTGTATCCCATTTTCTGAATTTGCTTTGCTGGACAAAATTTGGTGAGATTTTGGACTTATTTATAACTACTTACCTAGAAATCAAAAAAGGAAAAATGATAACTTTTAATTATAAAAAAAATACATATAAGAGCATATTTGGAATTATTTTTAATATATATAAATATTAATGATTAATGATTAAAAATGTTACAGTACAGACTAATAAATAAAAACAATATTGAACCAAATTATTAATAAGTATCTAAGCACTTTGTGCTCAGATGGCATGTAGTAATCTTTTTGTACTTTAATATGGTGAGAAGGTATAGATGAACAGATACTACAATGTAATAGTTGTATTAAAAAAATTTCTAATAAGTAATAAATAGTTAAATTGTAAATATCAATTACCATTAACTTTTTTTGAAATAAAAATATAATTTCTAAACTCTAAAATATTTTAAACTTAAATAATTAAATATTAACCCAATGGGGTAGCTCAAGTGGCAAGTAAGCTTTCTTTGTGGGGAAGAATTTTGAGAGAACTCGGGTTCGATTCTCACAAGTGACGATTCCCCTGCTCTTGTGCCTCTCGGAGCGAACATGGGTGGACCCGGACCGTTAAACGGACAGAGCAAGACCCTGTAAATTTACCAAAAAAAATAATTAAATATTTTAATTGTTTAAATTTTCACCAATATCCTACCTTGTTTTTAACCTAATAAATTTATTTTTAAATTTTTTTATTTGTGTCATAATTTAAAATTTTTTAGCAAAAAATACTTTTTCTAAATTTTATTATTAATAAGTCTGGTGTTAAACAGTCTCACCATGAGACATATTCTATTTTTTGTTAAAATATATGGAGTAATACTTTATATGAGTGCATAAAAAAAGTTATATTTTAATTAAGAATTATAACACGTCTCACGTGGAACGGTCACATACAAGTCTTACTAATCTTACTCTTTTATTATTTGGATTGGAATTTTGTTACAAATTTTGGGTTGGAAATGCATCCAATAAATAAATAAATAAATAAATATAAATATATATATATATATATATATATAAAAGCCACAATAATATTAGGAAAAGGGTAAATAACATTTTCATTTTACAAAATGGTTGAAATTTTGACTTTTAAATTAATAGAATCTTTTAGAAAAAATATCAATTTTACAAAATATTACATAATTATCTCACAATTTTTAATTATGCTGCCCTAATCTCATAAAATTCTAATATCATTGATGGCTATGTCTTTCAAGATATTGAAATTACTACAAATTTGTGAATTTAAAATATAATTTGTGACTATTGACAATATAAGATTAAAACAATTAGTTACATATAATTAATGATCAAAATCTTTTGATGTTTTTTCCATATTTTCATGATTTTTTTATGGCTAAAGTTATTATACCACATTAATTAGCATAGATGATAATAGTGACCTTTTTTTGTACTTTTGCAAATGTGCGGTGTGCCATCTCAAGGTAGATGACCAACCGCATTACTAAGTTCTATAAATCACGCCTTTTGTATTGTTATTCTTTTTCTTTCAAAAAGTGGAATACACTAGACATGCATTGTTTTCAAATAAAAAACACTAGACATGCATTTATTCCTAATTCAAACTATAAATCACGCTTTGTGTTTTTTTTAAGGGGCGGACATTTCGGTTCGGTTTATTCGAACAGAACCGGACCAAACCAATCCAATCCGATCCGAACCAAACTAGTAATACAAAACCGAACGGTTCGGAATTCTTGTAAATCGAACCAAACCGAACGGTTTAGTAAAAAACGAACCGAACCGAACTTTGTTAGGTTTTTAATAATAATAATAATAATAATAATAATAATAATAATAATAATAATAATAAATTAATAATAATAATACTAATAATAATAACAACAACAACAATAAAAAAAATAATAATAAAAAAGTAAATCTAAGTCCCTTGACGCCTGCTTCGTCGTTTAATTCCTATTTTCACGGGTATCTCTTAAATTTTTTATTTGATTTCTTTATAGCTTGTTTTCTACTTTGTACTTTTGTTGTTTGTTGCAATTGTTCTTTACCTCACAATTAGTACTTAGTAGTATGCTTGGACTTTGAATTGCTATTTTGTTATATAATGTTTAGATTTTGGATATGGATAATGTACGTGATAGTATGTTCCGAAAATTAGGAAACGCTAAAATTTGGGACTTAATCCGAATCAAAAACCGAACTGAATTAATTCCGAACCGAAACCGAACCATTTCAAACCGAACTCTAATGTTAAACCTAAACCGAATGGTTTAATTTTTTTAAAATCGAAACCGAAAAAAAAATAAAAAATAAAAAAAAAAACGAACCGAAGAACGAAATGCCACCCCTAGGTTTTTTGGTTTTTTTTTTTTTTTCATTTCCATGTTGAGCATAGCAAGTAAAATGTATAAGAAGTGTAAGTAAAATGTACACTGAGCATCAATATTAAGTGCACCTAACATCATTGTTAGTTACACCAGACGTTAACATTAAGTGCGCCTATGTGAAATACTTTATCATTAGGTGCACGAATGTTATCAAGGTAAATTACTTGCACTTGTAAGTATTTTACTTGCGCTTTTTACTTACAAACTTGTAACAGTTACTTGCACTTGTAACACATTTTACTTGCACCAAAGTTCAAGCTATTTACGAAAATGTCACAGCATCGTTTTTTTTTTTTTTTTAAATTACATATGGTTCGTTGAATCTGGACACATGGACAGTTGTTAATGGTTCTGATTTCGCTCCTGGGCAACTGTTCTCACTTATATATATATATATATATATATATATATATATATATATATATATATATATATATATATATATTAACATGTGAATCTAAGAACCAATCTGGGGATTTGTCTATATTAGTGGACGATGCATGTCATGTATAACACAATCCACTCACGTAGTGCACTGCAAACACAATGCACACATGTTATGCACCGCATCCTGAGTTGACTTTTTTCATGTTCTGGGCTATTGGATGATGCAACATCAAGGGTGTACACATGTTCTCAGCTTCACACAATAAGATAGATTCTCACATGAACATAAACATATATAGGGGCCGGGATAATTGGCTTCTAGTTTTGATTGGAATTGGGTGGCTTAGTGTTTTGTACTGTTGCAAAAATCGGCCTAGGCAACCGCCTAGGGGCTAGGCACCCCTAGGCCGAGGTGAATTGCTCCCTAGGCGGCCGCCGGCCGCCTAATAACTCGACCGAGTTGGCGGCAAACTTAGCTGAATTTGACCGAGTTATCTCGTCCAACTCGGTTGAGTCGGCCTTGCTAATTTTTTTTATATTTATATATCTTTATTTATTTATTTATTTATGTAAATAAGAGAAGTAAGCGATAATATATATATATATATATATATATATATATATATATATATATATATTTATTTATTTATTTATTTATTTATATTTATATATATGACATACACCCACAAACATGCATTATTTTTATTTTTTATAGGTCACCGCCTGACTAGTGTCTACTTTGTTTAATTTCTTTTCAAGTAATGTAGAACAAAAATAATAAAACCCTGTGATTTTGGTCACATTTCTTGTTGAGTCACTCTTCCTCTTTGTTTAAAATTCTAGCCCTTAGATAATACTTCATCCATCTCATTTTATCTATTTGATTTGATTCGTTAATGATATTTGATTCAAACTATTCACAATTTAATTTTTGATAATATTTAGTTTAGTATTTCGTATTAATATACAATTTATATATTCAGAAATTACATTAAAATTTTTATTGAATACAAACAAATCAAATTTAAAAATTATAAGAAAATATTTATTCAGAATATATCTTCTTCTTCTTGGACAAAATAATGAATAAGAAAACAGGAAAAGTAGAGTCTGAAAATAAAAGTCTTTCTCCTTTTCTTTAGTTACTCCGTAATTGTTGGAGAAAATAATATTCAAGATTGAAAGTGATATTTGATGGCTTTGACGAATACATTGATGGTAACTCCCTAGGGAGAAAAAATGGCTAAATTGCAAAGATTGAAAGAGATATTTGACGGCTTTGACGAATACATTATTGATGGTAACTCCCTAGGGAGAAAAAATGGCTAAATTGCAACCAATTGTGTACTCAGTACTCACATTTGGCTATCAAATAAACTTAATTAGTAGGTTGGTTTTAGTATAAAATGTTTGAGTTCTATTATTTTATACAACAAGTTATAACATTGTGCGATTAAACTTATGCCCATTATAAAATTTAAAATAAGTAAATAAAAAATAATTTTTAAATACGAAAGTTAATTAATATAAAACAAAATTAATTATATATACTATAATCAAAAATAAATATTTTCAATTTGTGATAACAAAAATAATAACGATTTTCGTTATACGTGAACTCTTCCTCTTACAAAGTCTCATTAATATTTTGAAATACTATTTTTTTTCAACAAAAATAGATTAATTAGATAATGAAACTTTTGCATTTAAATCTCAAAGTGGAAAGAATTTTGTCCCAAACATAGTAGATCAACAAGTAATAAAATGTATATTCAAATTGAAGCAATATAGTTTTGGAATAGAAAATTAAAATTTGTGTGAATATTTTTTATTTAAGCAAAGAGAATACAATTTAATCTTAGAATAATTCTTGTATGATATTCATATTTTTAAGGTGATGATTTGAAAAATAATAGCCTTCATATTATTAATAATGGAAGAAAAAAATCAAATTAAGTAAATGTTATTATATTTTAATTCTTACCACAAAGGGGAAAATAGTTGTAAAAAATAGAAAAAAAAACAACAAATAAAAAGAAATATCAAGAGTTTTTTTGTGTATATTAATTTAATTTTTATAATAATAATATGAGTAAATAACAGTGGAGGTCCTCCGACTTTGATGTCACCGCCACTTTTAGTCCTCAACTTTTAAATCAACCACTTTTAGTCCTCTTACTTTTTGTTTCTAGCCACCTATGGTCCTTCCTTTATAATTGGACATCTAATGTCATTTTCTCAAGGGCAATTCAGTCATTTCATAATTAATGTATTAAGTATTATGTTTCCTCATCAGAATAATTGAAGAAACCCTATTCTCCACTCTCCTTTGTTAACACTAAATTTTGGATCAAATGACTGAATTGCCCTTGAGAAAATGACAATAGATCTACAATTGTAAAGGAAGGACCATAGGTGGCTAGAAACAAAAAGTAAGAGGACTAAAAGTGGTTGATTTAAAAGTTGAGGACTAAAAGTGGTAGTGCCATCAAAGTCGGAGGACTAAAAGTAGTTAATTTAAAAGTTGAGGACTACAAGTGGCGGTGTCATCAAAGTCGGAGGACCTCCACTGGTATTTACTCATAATAATATATATAAATATCCATTATTATTATTATTATTAATTTAGGAATAATAATAAGTTAAAATAATATTTTGTTACCAAAAATTGAACTTAAAGGCAAAAACTAAAAAGGAAGTATGATAATTTGAAAATATTTTATTATTGTACAAGGAAGAAATTAAGATATACAAATTATCAATATATAGGCTCTGTTTGGCAGAGCTTATTTAGAAGCTTATAGCTTATTTTAAGCTACTAATAAGCTATAAGCTCTGTTTGGTAATGTTCTCAAAATAAGCTAGTAGCTTAAAATAAAAGCTTATTTTGAAACGCTACTTGGGGTAGCTTTTCAAAGCTAGTAGCTTTTTAACTTTTTTCCATCTTTATCCTTATTATTTTAAATAAATGACATCATTTACCTTTCTCAATTAAAACCCTTTTGACATTTTATTTTCATTATGTTTGGTTGTAATTTCAGTTTAATATTTATGTTTGAACATTAATTTTTGTATGAACTAATCTTATAATTATAAATATTTTTTTTTACTTTATATATTTTCAAATATATGTTCTTACTTTATAGTTTATTTAAATATATTGATTTCATTATTTTATATTAATATATAAACAAACCTATTTAAATTTAAAATTATTTAAATTGTACGAAGATGTCCTTTTTAGTCTTTTTACATTTTTCAACTTATCAAAAAGCTAATTTTACCAAACACTTTTAAGCATAACAGCTCTTCAGATTTCAGCTTCGAGCTTATAGTTTTTCAGTTTTCAGCTACTTTTCAACTTTCAGCTACCTTTTCAGCTAGGTTTGCCAAACATAGCCATAAATACATCGACATATTTTATATTTTCATTAGAACCTTAACAATATTGACTATTATATAATTTGGTAGAAATATAAATATTTGTGCGTATTTAATTTTATATATTTTGAGTGGCTTTATACATTTTCTTATTAACCTTATTCAATAGAATTGAATTGATGAGTTGATTAAATGGTACAAGAATATATGTTAGTTGATGAAGGAATTAAGTAATAAATTGAAATTAGATTTTGATGAGTCAAAAATGTATTTTACGATGAAAAATTTAATCCCCTATTTATTTTGTATTTTATTTGGTTTTTTTAGTCAACTTAACAAGTCCAGGAAATTAAAATGAAGAAGCCACAGAAGTTGATGAAGTCACGGCCAAGTCAAGAAAAAGCCAAGGTTGCAAGAATAAAAGCTAAGGAATAAGGAAAAGTCACGATTAAAATAAACAAGATGAGGAGACACGTCTTGAGTTCGAATCATGAAAGAAGCAAATATATCAAGGAAATCTACAGTTGTAAAGCTAAGCAATTTAAAATTGAGCCAAGATATCAATTTTAAGCTAAGGAATTGAATAAATCGGATGAACAAAAACTTCAAATTTTCCTGAGAACAAATTAAAGAGAAGCCACGGTGTGATAAACCAAGGATTTAAAAAGCTACACTATCTCCTTAAGGAAACAAAAGCCACGCTCTTATGCTAAAAGAAAAACCATGGTTTGTATTTAGGGAGAAAAAGTCACAGTTTTGTATTTAAGGAGAAAAGGCCACGGTTTAGAGAAAAAATCGTAATTTTGTATTTAAGGAGAAAAGTCACGGTTTATCAATGGAAAAAAGCCAATGTATAAGGAAGGAAAAGCCACCGTCTTTAACTAAAAAGCCACAGTTGTTGAAGGAAAAAAAAAAAGGGCAAAATTGGAACAAATGAAGTAATAAAGGCCCAAGTAGCTAGTTAGTAGAATATCTTAGCAGGAAGGATATATACTATCAAGGTACATGGTTTAAATCCTACTAATGTCATACTTTTAATGATGCCACTGTTTAACCTAGGATGTCACGCTTCAAGAGAAGGAAGAGGTCACGCTATGGTTAAAAGAAAAAGCTAGATGGCCACGAGAATTAAGGAGTTAAATTATGAGAATTTTCTTATAAAAGAATATAAATGTTATACTATAAGTATTTTAAGAATACATTGTCTTCTATTTAGTTAAATCAACCCTTATTTGTTGTAGCACAAATTTTAATTATATCAAATTGAATAGTTCACGTATAACAACAATTGAGGTTTTACTTATATACACAATGAAAACTTATGAATTCATATGCTATAATTTAATTGCATAACTCTTTAATTATCTCAAATTGAATAGTTCACTGGAACGATGTCACTAGCAAGCTCATTCAAGCTTGAAATTGATTCTTTGATGCTAAAGTCACCAACTGGATCTAATTGGCTAGTATATGATCTGCTGTGACTTCATCAACCATGTAGAGTATTGAAGCAAACATAAGATACTAGCAGCAATTGATTGGGCCTCACCAGCCAAGATCTTTGATTCCTAAGACATTTAATTAGTTCGTACTACTTGCCTCCTCAACTGATTCCATCACAATAAGTGGTGGCTCCTGCTTAGTAACCACTGTACAATATTCAATCCCCTTTGTTCTGTCGAATGCAAAAAATTTAGTACAATTACAGCTTCATACAAACCAAATTTCAGAATTAATTTCTCCAAAGTTAGGGAATTTGTTGAGCTGTCAAGTGATTTTTTGGTTGGACGAATCAGATTGAAGGTAGCTTAGCTTAGCCTTCTGATGATATTCATGTTTACGTACAACTCATATAACAAAGCCAGCACCTTTAAATCTACTATACTAATAAAAGCCAAAGAAAGTTAGGCCTATAATGGATAGAAAAAATTACGGTCAAATTATTAAATCAAATGGATGATAGATTGTTTAGATTTATATTTTTCATTAATTATATGATTATCCGTTAAATTTTCCGTTAAATATTATCTTTTCCGTTAATATTCCGTTAACTTTTAACTTACCAATTAATTTCTATAAGAAAGGTCTTAGGTTCGAACCTCAATCCAATCAAAGTTGGCATATTTTTGAACATATACTACGAATATGTTAGAGTATATTATTCAAAAGTAAGTACCCCACTTTATTACTTTTATTAAATTAAATAAATTAGTAATTACAACAAAAAAAATATGGAGTATCTACAATGCCTTTATTCAAAAAAAAAATATTCATTATCAAAAAATTAAAAGGAGATGTAATAATTTCATTAGTTATATTGTCTATATTTTCTACAATGCAAAGATTTCTTACCTTCAAATTTATTAATTAATTATATTAACTACATTGTTTATTGTTTTATTTCTACACTATCTTGTAATTAAATATCAAAGTTATACTACAAAATAAAGTTAATACATTTATTTACCAAGTATTATGTTAATAAAGTTCTCTTATATATTATCTTGCATTCATAAACTTTGAATTACCGATTTAAATAAACAAATTCAATATTCAATTACGTATGCATAAACATCTCCTATATAATCTTGCATTAATATACTTTGAAATGCTTATTAAGTTGACATATCATCATCATCAAATCTCTAACAATATGTTTAGTTCATAAAAAAATAAAATATAAAGTGAAATAACATTTTTGAAAATAAACTTACATTATAGTATGTTGGATAAATCTTGCTTGAAATAGTTTCACAGAAACCTAAATTATTTTTTAATTAAAATGTAATACGGAGTACTTTTCTATGCAATGATACCCGTTTTTAATTAGAAAATGAATATTTTAATTGAAGAAGTAATCAAATTTCATAATTATATTTTTAAAAATTATCTATCAAATATTAACTATGATTTTGATTCCATTCCCACTTGTAAACTGATGAACCTCTTGATCGATCTAAACTATTCTTATGGAAATGAATGATTAGAGTTTGGCAGTTTGTAATGGTGGACATGCGGTGGGGTCCATAATGTGAAGAAATCAAATGGAATTTCCAATGGTCAAGCCGTCAAGCTAGAGGCTAGCTCATGACATTGACTTGAATGTTTCACTCGATCTGGTCATGGTTGGATTAGGAGTTACGTCCGCTATTGGGTCGGTTTTTTTTGTTGAGTACTACTGACTCGGTTACAATGTAGTATCTGTTTATAGCTACTTTCTCAACCTACTAAAGCACAAAGAGTGAATTAGTTGTCTCCACTGAGGCTCAGACCCACTCCTATTATTCATGTGAAAGTGTAAACTGGAACACAGGTGCCACTAGACCACAAGGTCTTTGGCGGGTCGGTTTATTAATTTGGTCAAAAACAATTAGGGATATCCATTCGTCCACACCGTTACAAATAACGATATGAGTTGTATTAGATTACACTAAAAATTAAATAAAATTCATGTGCAATAAAATTATTGTTTATTTTAACTTTTAACTAGTATTTCCACCCGTGCAATGCACGTAATTAATTTTTATAATATATTAAGAATATTTGGATCGATATATAATTTTATAAATTATAACATCAAATATTATATAGTACAATTGAATATATGTTTTGAATTGATTATGTTTTCTGATGTTATCCTTGTTTGAATTCCAGCAAATAATTGATTAATTAATAGTTAATGTGTAGATGTACGCATGCGGTGCTAGAATTTTAGAGATTTTATATATCATTGCATTATATATCATTAATATAATTACTTGTCAGTTAGTTATTGCAAGATCTTGAGGTACACTTATATTTTGATATTCAGTAAGTATAACTATATTAGAGAAAAATTTACCTGAGAGTAATATGATAATCAGTTGAGTGATTGTTGGTTGATCGTAGAGCGTTGATATTCTCTGGACAAATAACTATTGAAAAAAATAGCATAAAATGGCATTTTAGTGGCTATATTGTGGTACAAATATATGTGGGGTCCACTTTCGATTTGAGTTGGGTCAAAGTGGATTCGAGTTCTTCGTAGTTAGACGAAAAGATTGATATATTGTACACTCAAAATGGATAATGGGTGAATGAGAAAATTGGTCCTCAAAGTTGACATATTTGATTTAGAAAAATTGAGAGAAAAAGTTTTCAAGTAGCTTTTATCCCACATTGGTTTGGGAAGTAGGTTTGCACAACTACTTATACAAGAGTCTTTTTAAGACTTATTGAATTGTATAGCATAGAGGCTATCTCTTGCGCGCAGGGGGTGTAAATCAAATCCAAAATGAACTTGAAAATGCTTAACTTGTGTGCGCCGACACCTGCATGCACGAATGTCGATCATAAGTTATCCTTGTGTATACGATTGGAACCTCAATTGTTCTTATATATAACTATTCATCTTCTAAACTCTCATTGACATTTTTAAATATTATTTAAAATAGAGTGAAATTTTATCTCATACATATATAGTATACCAAGTTGTAATAAAATGTACATTTTAATTAAAACAATATAGATTTAGAATAAAAAATTTAAATTTGTGCTATAACAAATAATATTTGTTTTAAGTAAAGAATAATTATAGCATGACATTCATATATCTTTTAGGATGAAAATCCAAATAAATAATAATTTTTACATTTTTGAGGAGGCGGACGCCCTGGATGAGGAGGCGGAGGCCACTTGATGAGGAGGCGAACGCCCTTGAGGAAGCGGATGCCGCTTGAGGAGGCGGACGCCGCTTGAGGAGGCGATGCCACTTGAGGAACTGAACGCCCTGCCATGGAAGGCACTGGGTGGCCTACTTTTGTAATATGTAGAGCTTTGCCTGAGATTTGGCCTCAGCTCTCAACAAGAGCACCAATGACGGTAAGTATTGTCACCAGAACATAGTTTGTATTATTAGTTCAGTACAATGAGCAGTACAATAGTGTTTGTGTAAGAAAATAGAGTGTCCCCCTACTAACAACAGCAGACCTACTACTTATACTAAGAGTACAACGACTTTCCACTTCTGAGTGTAACGGTCTTCATGATGGCAGCCTTGGATGTGGAATGTAGTGGAGCCATTGGCAATAACTTCACTCCTCAACCTAATAACTTCATTCCTCAGCGTAACTGGTGGCTGTTTAATTCCTGTGCCCGTTTGTCTGCCTATGGTCCGGATCGGGTGTTTACCAATTATACTGTCAATGGGTATGTGCTAATTGGATGACAAATTTCCACAGTCATATTTACTATGGAATTCAGGTTCATGAAACTCCACTAGATGGAAGCTAGCCTTTACTTTTCATTATTAATGTTGTTGATGTTATGGGGGTTTAGCAAAGCACAAGACCGGATATGCAATTTTTAACGTTTGTTTGAAAATCAGTCAATATATCCTCCAAAAATTGGTTTAGGTAGCAATTATTTTGCTTAAATCTAAAAACCTAATAAGAGCCAATAAAGTTAATTCTCCTGGTGATTAACAAATGTTGTTGTAATTGTTTGATGAAAATGAACCGTTGGTATTATTTTGATTTTGGTATTTTCTATTATTTTTCCTACTTTACCCTTTATTATATCCTTTACTTTTTGATGGTTGTAGTTTTCGCGGTGAATGGAAAGAAGTAGGTGTTAAAACGGGAAGAAGTTCCCGAGTATCGTTCTCAAAGGATGGCAAGGAGGAATTCGAGCGGTAAGGAGATTAAGCACAAGAGTGTTTAGTGTTTAAAAGCTAACCCGAACATAGTAAGAAATGTGCATGAAACATAATGAAAATAAGGAACAAAATATTGGAAACAATCAATTGGAAAAGAGGATTTGGATCTTGCAACTCATATAGGTATCCTTGATTTCCTAAGATATTATGCTAGCAACACTTAGATAATGAAAATGAGGCAAGGCAACTATGCCAACGCCACTCTCGTGGTCATTGGCCTATCATCTAGTCCATAGTCCCATTCTCATGGCAACTAGGCTAGGTGAGGCAAATTATCGAACACATGGTGTGCTATTTGCCTTCCTATCCCCCTTCTAAGGCGGGAAGGAAACGTGCTAGGCTAGGCTAAGGAATAACCCTACTCTCGTAGGTGAGACTCCTTCTCCAAACACCTCTCATATAGGTTGATCATTCCTACACAAGAGTCAAAGCGGATCACCACTCACACAATCAAACTCATAATCAAAGCAATTGCAAAACCTAATTGATC
The DNA here is from genome assembly GCF_003576645.1 of Ipomoea triloba. Taxonomy (NCBI): domain Eukaryota; kingdom Viridiplantae; phylum Streptophyta; class Magnoliopsida; order Solanales; family Convolvulaceae; genus Ipomoea; species Ipomoea triloba. The sequence continues at coordinate 20,431,271 of NC_044920.1, forward strand.
AATTCAAAGCTCAAGAATATCCATACAAAATTGCTCAATCCAAATCCACAAAGATCTATCTAATCATACTTGGAATTGAAATAACAAAAGGCAAAAGTAATGACAAGAAATTAAAATGAAGACTTAGCTTGAAATTGAACTTTGAACTTGAACTTGAATGTTGATCACAATCTTGCAACAATGGAATTCTTCTCTAATTCTAATCTAAGCCTATGAATTGCAATGTGGAGTGAATTGGGGGAGATCTCTCTAGGCTAATCCTAGAGAGAGAAATATTCTAAAGTGATCTAAAATTGAAGTGTGATGGATCCCCTGCAAATTGGCCCAATTCTCCTTTTAAACATTGCAAAAACCGCCAAAACTTCGCGACGGACGCTAGGGTGGACGCGCGTCCAGAGGCGCGTCCACAGCGTCCCTCGCATCCAGATTAAAAACTTCAGAGCGGGAGCTGATGGGCGCCGGTCTGGACGCGCGTCTAGAGGCGCGTCCAGGTACGTTTTTGCTTCTGCTGTGCAACTTCTGCGGGCGAAACTGCGCGTCCACAGTAGACTTTTGTTCTGTTGTGCAACTTCTGTGGGCGTTCTGATGGACGCGCGTCCATGGCCTATTCTTTGCTCCAACTTTGGCCCGTGAATCTATCTCTGAAATCCATGCCATTTCCACCTTTTTGCACATCTTTTTACCTACAAAATGATTAACAAAGCGTGGAACGGGGTCCGATGGCAATAACAAGCATTCTAACGTAATTAAGGGCTAAATCAATCATAAAAGCCTTCACTTGTGCACAAGATGATCCTCGAACGACCTTATAAAGGTGGCGTCTTTTGCACTTATCACTTTTTCAAAATATTCATACATTCCATCCGTGTAAACTTTAGTAACAGACTATTCCATTAACTATTTATTATATTCTTAACTTATTGATTTTCATAAGGATGGTCTTAGGTTTGAATCTCATTCTAATCAAAATTGGCATAATTGTTAAACATATATTATGAATATGTTAGAGTGTATTTAAAAAAAAAATAAAACAATATAACAGCCAATGTGATTACTCACTCTCTGGCTAGAGCCTTATTGTATTCGTGATTTGATTTTGCAATAATAGTTTGCTTTTATGGTTGTTTTTTAAAAAAAAAGGCAAAAACTTGTGTAAGACCGTCTCACCATGAGACGGGTCGGGTTAAGATGCAAATGTAATACTTATATGCACAAATGTCATACTTATATGCTCAAATGTAATACTAATCAAGAATAAAATTTTTGTTACTTATAAGGGTAAATGTAATACTTTTAAGGGAAAATACAATACTTTTACATTTTGATTTAAAAGTATTATATTTTTCCTCAAAAGTAAGTGACACTTGTCAACATTATTATTATGAAAAATGTATTACTTTTTCTCTTATAAGTAACAAAAATTGTATTCTTGATTAGTGTTATATTTGAGCATATAAGTATGACATTTGCATAGTGCTTTGACCCGACCTGACCCGTCTCACGAATAAGGATCCGTGAGACGGTCTCACACAAGTGTGACCCAAAAAAAAAAAAATACAATACAAAATTTAATATGAACTTTGGTCAATTAATTAGAATCACACATTGGACATTGATGAAATGGTACACATAATTTACAATATATATTCAACACATATGAGAAACTATGCCTATTATCATTGTCTTTTTGGAGAAGAATACTAGGGTCCAGGAGACTAGATCAAATCAAGAATTCATTTTTGGCGGGAGTGGCAAAAACCTTCGTCAGTATTATGCCTATTATCATTATATTAAGAAGCATGGATTACGCCAATTAGTAGGGTTTTGTGATGCAAAAACTATGCTTAGTTATTATCCAATAAGGGTGCTTCCCTCTAAAACTGTTATTGCACCAATTAATCTAACTTAACATTTCTGTCACAAGTCATAGTTATGCATTTTTGAAATATTTACTTTTATAAAAATTTTGATAATCTTGCATTAATATATGTTACGATACCGAATAATACTTTTGATAAATTTTGAAACACTAATATAAAAATACACATTTAACATTGGAATATTTACACAACTCATGTGTGGTACTAATTTTAGAATAAGAATTGAAAGAATGTCTTTTATTAAGTGTAATTATTTTTCTTTCTAGTAAATTAAATGAGAATCGAATAGGGCATGCAATTTCATTTCAGTTTCCATTATGAGAACACAAGTGAGATATTAAAGGGAATCAATTTTTCCATTCCATCAAGATTTGAATCAGATTTCGAATTGAAGTACCAAAAACATCCAAACAAAAGCAGTAATATCGAAATCAAATACAATAGGGTTCATAACATGCCCAAATATGCTAAAAAAAGAAAACAACAAGCTAAGGATGTGCCTTTTTACAGAGTACTGATTAAACATAAAAGAAAGATTACACTAAAATAAAAAGACAAAAGAAAAACATTATTATTAAGTTTAAAACAAAAAAACAAAAAAAAAAAAAGGTAATAACAAGTTGTGATTACTCCAAGCATGGAAACCAATCATGCCATGTATCAATGAGGGGAGGACTTGTGTCTGTGTCGTCGTCTGTACAATAGCGGCTCCACCAAGGCCTATTATCTGTCAATCATCATTTCATTTTGAGAAGATAAACAAGAAAAGAGATTTAATTAGTAGGACTCCACCCATGCCACCAAAATTAAAATAGAAGAAATGCATTAAATATATAGTGAGTTCATTTAATTAATTTGACTTACCAATGTGAACAGTGTGTTGCTCATTTCCCATATTCTGTAGCTCTTCTTGGATTTCATTCACTGAACTGTCAACACCGGGACCGTTCACAACACTGATCAGTTCCAATGTTGAAATATCTGCAAAGCTATATGACAACCCCTCTAACCTAAAACATTCATACAGAATTAATTGCTCCAGGCAAGGAAAGGACTCGGCAGCACTGCTAACATTCCAAATTCTTAAATCATCAAGATATGACAGTTTGAGATATTTGAGTTTGCAGAATTGGGTATCCTCATCCACATTCCATTCTGAACCCTCCTCGAACTCGCAAGACTCTAGTGTTAGAGCCTCGAGTTTGGAGAGTCGTGCAATTATTGAGATTGCAGACGATGAAAGAGTAATCTTAATGAAATATATTTCTTTAATATTCGGTGGGAACTTGGTGACTTTAAGATCATTAAGAAGATGTAGTCCAATGCCGCATAACTCAAGATACTCAAGATGATGGAGAAACTCAAATTCAGCAAATGGATATGATTCTGGGACCGCACACCTCAAGAATTTGAGACCAAGAAATTTCCTCAATAGATGCTCGTCCCTTATAGAGAGATGAGTATCCAAATCCAAGGTTTGTAAGATTTCTGAACCATGGGGAATTGGTTCCATAACGGATGGCTCTTTTATTGGGCATGACTTAGAACAGCAGTGCTGGATAACCATATGCCTCAAACTTCGCATATTCCAAAAAACTTTTGGCAAATGCACATCTTCTCTTGAAGTCAACTTTAACATTACGAGACACTCAAGATTCTCGAGTAACCATGGAGAAATAGAGCCGCTTCCACATAATTTGAGAGCTAGGTACCTTAGATGAATTAATGAGTTCACTTCAAACATAATTGATATGTCCACTTGAATAAACTCTAAATCCAAGATTGTGAGATGTTCAAATTTTTTACCAACCCATGAGCTTTTATAAATGTGTTGATCATATGCTTCTGGAGTGTAAAAATTTTCAAAACCCAAAAGTGTGCGGATAGAAGAATTCCAAGGTACCAATTCATTAGGAATCTCATGGTGAACACTACATCTATGGAAAGATATTCGATGTGGAGTCAACTTTAGAGTTGGATCCAACACATTCTCCATCTTAGTTATGTGCAAGAAATTTTTCTCTTTAGCTTTTGTCAAACAAAAGTCGCGTACCAAATCATGAACCCCACATGATAAGATGCGACCATCATAATTTATTTGATACACCATAACTAGGTTACTACCAACCAGATAATTCAAGAAATCCTCTGCCACGTCTTCTACCCTCTCCCTCTCTTTCTCTTTAAGATCTATGAATCCTTCAGATATCCATAGATTTATCAATTTAAAAGCTGCAATTGCTTCATCTTCCGGGAATGCTGCATAGTAAAGTAAGCAGTTCCTCAAATGATCTGGTAAATAATTGTAACTAAGTTCTATTGCATCATTGATCTTTATTCCGCCTCTAAATGCAACTTGTGAGCTTAAAGTATTAAGAACTTCTTGCCACATTTGCTCACTCCTTTCAACTCCTCCCAGAAGCCCGGCTACCAAACCAACTACCAAAGGTAGTCCCCCACACTTTTTAGATATTTCTTGTCCAATATTTTCAAGCTCTTTAGGGCATCCCTTCCCTTTAAATAACTTCACTTGCAATAATTCCCAGCTCTCATCCACAGTGAAGAATCGAAGGTAAATATGTTTAGCATCAGGAACTATATTATCTTGTCTGCTTGTTAAAACAATTCTACTTCCATTGTGACATTTGGGGAAAGCTCTATTCAACTCTTCCCATGCCTTGAGACTCCAAATATCATCCAATACTATGAGGTATCTCCATCCCTTCAGACTTTTGCAAAGCTTTTCCATTACAGTACCGATCTCTATCTCCTTGTCACAAACTTGATTATATATTTTGTTCAACAAGTCCGTATAATCATATTCTTGAGAAATAGTACACCATACACGTTTGTGAAAGTGATCGACTACAATTTTCTCATCATACACTCTCTTGGCCAAAGTCGTCTTTCCTAACCCGCCCATACCAGTAATTAAAACAACTTCTCTATCCTTTGACCCATGAATAAGTTGATCTATGATTGTTTGTGCTTCCTCCTCAAAACCCACAACTTTATCATTTGATATCTCATAGATGTTTGGCATCTTTTATCTTAGGAACCTTGAACTGCTTTAAGAAATATAGGGTTTGGTTAGAATTAGGTTCAATTTTTTTCATCAATCAAAATAAAAGGAGAAAAGTAACAAGTCAAATTATTAAAGTTTTTACATTTGACAAGGTAAATCGAGTGTGTACTGGATAAACCTCGTCTTGTGACCTTAATTGGTAAAAGACTACTAATCAACTTATTAGGTTGCCCATAGTTGCGCTAACCTGTTTAAACCAAGAAGGCCAATAGGTCACTTGCGCGTGGAATTAAACTTATAACCTTGTGGTTACCAAGTCTACAATCTGACTAACTTGTAGTTACATGTGGTATTTTATTCTATTGGAATGATGTTTAATAGGATGTGAGACTTTGTTGTTTGTCTTTATAATTGTTTCGTTTACCTATGTATGGTGCATATTTAATTTTGTGATAATAATTATATACTTTAATTAACTATAAGGGTGTGTTTGGAAACTAGAAAATAATTTCCGGAAATTATTTTTCAAATTTTCAGTGTTTAGATGTGCCTGAAAAATCAAGTCAATAAAAATCATTTTCTTTTGACTTGGGATAATATGGTTGAGTTTGGCGGAAGTCATTTTCCACCGACAAAAAAATGATTTCCGATAACAATCACAATCTTGGCTTTTGGCTAAAACTAGAGATTTTTTATTTTAATAAATAACATTATTTTTTATATTATTATAATTATTTTTATATTCTATATAAAACAATTAAAATGTTTAATCATACAATTCTACTTATTTTTCAGAAAATGAACCAAACACACCAAAATAGTTTTTCAGAATGTAACCAAACACTGAAAATAAAACTATTTTCTGAAACACTCATTTTCTAGAAAACATTTTTCAGAAGTCATTTTCCTGGTTTACGTACAAACATATCCCAAATATAACTTTAAGTTCCATTTGTTTATAAAGAATATTTATCAAATCACAAAATAAAATTGGCAAAATATCCCTTTGACCCATATGTTATTATAATTGAAGCATGTGATCCATCTAAACTAAAAGCATAAGCTAATAGTTGGATTGCACATTTATGTTTATACTAGTTTTACACGTGCATTGCGCGTATAAGTTAATGCCCAATGTTTATATTTAAATAAATATTTGAATGTATATCAATGTAATATTATATATGAGAAGTTTATACATAGGTAATTGAACGTCAAATTTGTTTATTTAAATATGTAACTCAAAATATATGAATCCAAGATAATATAGAAAATTCATTATAATTGTAACAAAAAAAAATGTTTGAAACTTTGTAAAATCGATAGTCTAAATACTTGGTCTAAAAACGATAGTCTAAATAAATACTACTTTAATTTGGTTTGAATTTTTTTAAGTATTCTTAATTCTCTTTTGAGTAACATTGTTATTGTCTTCATCTTCGCTAGTTGTCTTCTTCATTTTTGTTGGTAGTGTGTTATTTGCAATTGGGTTACAGTTGGTAGCATAGATGAAAACATCATGCAATGAGATTATGATGTAGGATATGAAACTATGGATTTTCCTTCTTGTGTATATGACTGGACCTTAGTTGTACTATGAACTCTTGATCTTGCAAATGTTTGTTGATATTTTGCAGTGGTAGTTTGTTCCCCTACATGTCTCATGTGGAAGTATTGAATAAAATATTAATATTTATTATATTTGTATAGGTTCATTAGTAGTACCTTTTGTTCTATTTTCATAACTTGTTCACTTTGTAGTAACAACAATAACTCTGCAGATAGTTCGAATATTGATATTACAATGTGTCCAGTTTCATCAATAATTTTCACATTCATTTTGCATCTGTTAATTTTAAAGTTCATATTTTTAGAATTAGTAGGAATGAGTATAGTACTTGATTTGTGTGTGTATGTGTTTTTTATTGAATTGATATTAACCTTCGAGTTAAATTGTTTTTCGCCTTGTGCATAAACTTTTCTTTAAAAAAAAAATAGTGACCAAAATTAGGCTTAGGATGAAATGAATTGTAAATTTATATTAGTTCTAATATATTTAATGAATGCACAATAAGCATTTTACATACCGGATAAATATATGAATCAACGGTGGCTATTTTGAAATTTCTTCATTTTCTTTTTTTTTTTTAAGGCAAAATTTCTTCATTTTCTATGTTTGCCAAATTGATTGCAGCATTGTTGTAGTTTTTGCATATTTTCAATGCATCAAGTGTGTCACAATGTTCTATTGCCTTACATTGATATTTTTATTAATGAGTTTTAAATCAATTTATTGGGTTATTTGAATATGTTCTTTGTCAACAAATCCTCCCTAAGTAATAGTTAATATGATTGGTTTCAAACTGTTTTTTTATCAGTAATTTTTTCCATGTTATTAACATAATACTTGGTAAATAAATATATAACATTATTTTTTAGTATAACTTTGATATTTAATTACAAGATAGTGTAAAAATAAAATAATGAACAATGTAGTGAATATAATTAATTAATTAATTTGAAGGTAAGGAATCTTTGCATTGTAGAAAATATAGACAATATAACTAATGAAATTATATCTTTTTTTAAATTTTTTGATAATGAATATTTTTTGAATAAAGGCATTGTAGAAATCGAATTATAAATTAAAGAAATGCATATGTATTATTTTTTTGTTGTAACTACTAATTTATTTAATTTAATAATAGTAAGAGAGTGTGGCCATTTACTTTTGAATAGTATACTTTAACATAATCGTAGTATATGTTCAACAATTATGCCAACTTTGATTGGAATGAGGTTCGAACCTAAAATTTACTTATAGAAATAAATGGGTAAGTTAAAAGTTAACGGAAAAGAGAAAATTTAACGGATTATCATATAATTAAGGATAAATTAGGAAATCTCAAGGAAAAATATAAATCTAAACAATTTGAATCATTTGATTTAATAATTTGACCGCGATTTTTTCTACCCATTATAAGCCTAACTTTCTTTGGCTCTTATTAGTATAATAGATAGTAGATATTATTTATGCTCAACAATTATTACTACTTGGTTAATTGTGCAGTGTATTTATCTTTTTGGCAAATTGAATCTTTTTGTTACTTGTTTTACTAATTAAGATATATACAACTGTTATAGCATCTTTGAACTTGATCTAAAATGATATTCATATTATGTATTCTTGCTTGGATAATTTTAACTTGGCAAATTATGCTATGGATCTGGGTGTCCCAGGTCTACGTTCACAATTTAAAAACTCCATATTCACAATGTTATAATTATATGTTCACAATTTTAAATCTCAATATACAAAATTACATTACTCAATATTCACAATTTTTGAACTCTATATTCACAATTTTGTTATATAGTTTCAAAAATTGTGTTATACTATTGAATATTGAGTTATGAAATTGTGAACATAGAATTATGAAATTGTGAACATAGAGTTCTGAAATCGTAAATATAAAGTTCAAAAAACTGTGAATATAGAGTTCTAAAATTGTGAACATGGATCTGCAAGGTGGACCTGCGTCCATGGCATAACAAACATTTTAACTTGAATTAGCAGGAGGGTGGAGTCTAATAAGGCAAATTAAAATTGTAGGTCCAAATAGTTTTATTTTGTTGTTTTTCATATAGAGCAAGCTAGTATAGCGATCGAGAGAATAAACTAAGCAAATAAGTAAAGAAAGAAAGTTCACAAACGAAACTACAGTTCTTATATCGTGGACCGCGGTCCCAAAACGACGTCGTTTTAGTAAGTGGGAGACGAAGCCCCGTAATTGACACTGCAGTTCATTCCAAAAGATACTGCCTTACATTTGTTTTGATATTATCGAATGAAACTGTAGTTATATCAAAATGTAACTGTAGTTGTGTTGAAATGTAACTGCAGTGTATATGAAAAGATACTGAATAACAGTTTCACATTTGTGTTTGATATTATCGAATGAAACTATAGTTATATCAAAATGTAACTGTAGTTGTGTTGAAATGTAACTGCAGTGTATATGAACAGATACTGAATAACAGTTTCACTTTTGTGTTTTTATATTATCGAATGAAACTGTAGTTATATCAAAATGTAACTGCAGTTGTGTTGAAATGTAACTGCAGTTGTGTTGAAATATAACTGAAGTTGTGTTGAAATGTAACTGCAGTATATATGAAAAGAAAGTGAGTGGCGCGAATTCATCAGTCTGTTTTCATTAATTAAAACGACGTCGTTTTGGGACCGCGATCCACAATGCCACGGTCCACGATATAATTTGCGACGAAACTATTACCCCGTATTATTTAAGATAAGAAAGCTAATTAAGGGCTTACCTTTGTAACTGCGCACAAACTTTGATCTATCTGATCTCAAAAACAATACAATCCAAGTTATGAATGGATTGAAAGAACTCGTGGGAGATACATCAAAGGAAAAGACTTAATCTGCCTATGCTTCCCTGATCTGAAATTACATAAAAACCAAAACCAAATATTTAATTAACTAATATCCTACGCATGCATATCTGATGATTCTAATAAACTTCAATTCCTACTCACCATATATCCTTATACTACTCTGCTCTGCAACTGTGACTGTGTAATCAAATTCATTTTTTCTAAGTAGAAAAAGAATGAAATGGAGTAGTTGGTAGAAGAAGAACAAGAAGAAGAAAGTGTTTTTTTCTTCGAATATAAATAATGCTCTGATACGAGGTTGTCGAAATTTGCACCCTCGTCAACTTGTCATGTGGCCAGATTGTCACTCAAAATACTAAACTCAATACTCATTTAATGATAAACTTTTAATAACCAACTTGGTTGACGTGAGTGGCGGTGTACTCTCGTCCCTTAATAGAGGTCAGGAGTTCGAATGTCTTTTTCTATAGAAAAACAAATGCACTTTACCTGGTGCGAACGAGGATTACTTTAAGTATGGTACAGGCTTAAATGTGTCTCCTACAGTTAGGGCCTGCTCAAAACACCTCATGATCTATCAGTTAGGGTGAGTGGCGGTACACTCTCGTCCCTTAAGAGAAGTCGGGAGTTCAAACGTCTTCTATTAGAAAAATCAATGCACTTTACCTGGTGCGAACGGGGATTACTTTGAGTATGGTACGAACTTAAATGTGTCTCCTACAATTAGGGTCTACTTAGAACACCTCATGATCTAACAAAAAAAATAGTCAAGTTGATGTTAACTTGATAGTCATAAAGTTTCAAATTTGATTCTTCGATTTGAACCAATTAATTATGAATAATCTAAGCTGATTTACTTTTTTTTAGTCATTTATTAGCTACAATCATAAAAATAAGTTTTACTCATATTGCACTTTCGAGTAGCGAATACGAATTTTCTTGTAAATAAAAAAAAAATAGAAAATGTATGTATTTGATATAATTAATTCAATATTCATGATTCATCGTGGCCCTTGAAAATAAAGAAATGGTTTGAAGGTTTTAATATTTATTAACTAAATTTATTAACCTGGATCTCATCAAGTTGTCACATGGACACACTGTAGGAGCATGTGCTATGAAACTTAGCTAGTCATCCTAATTTTTTTTAATTTTTTTAATGTAACACTTGATCTAAGTCAACTTGTCACATGAACAGATCATGGGTGCATATGCTTTAGTTTTATAATACAACATGCCCAAAGGTTATTGATAAATTAAAAGTATATCATCCAAATGTATCTTTTTCTTTTTTTTTCTTTGGATAATCTAATTACAACAAAGAAAATGGTGGGATTAGACAAGTCAACACTTTGAGATGGGAAACTTCCTCAATAAATGCTCATTCTCTTTACAGATTGAAGCTAACAAACTCAAGATTTGTAAGCCTTCCGATTGCAAAGACATTAGCTCATTTCGTGGAATTTTATTCCTTGCCGTAAAAATTGAATCAAACAGCGGAATAAATCTATTCCATGAAATGATATTTCATTCGCAATGTATTTCATTAACCAAACGTCACATAAAATTCATACTAACAAAACTATTTCAGAAATTAAAATTTTGCTTTACACACTCAAATATTTTAGCAAAAGGATTCTAAGTATTTGCGTGTGACAGAGTAATTGGGCAACAGCACCCGACCCACCAGCATTGACCCAAAGAAGACAAACGGTCACCATTACTAGCACAGTCTACACATTGATGAGAGGATAATTACTTCAACGGCTCTCCACGACCCAGCACTCAATGTATGCTCACCATTACTAGGAGTCCGTTACACTCACCAGAGGAAGGGTCGTTGCAGCCATAGTATAAGTAGCAGACTTGTGGTAGAGGATGGGGACACTTTGTTGATGATACACAACACTACTATACTGCACTCAAATCACTCACTCTCACTAAATACACAGATCTACATTCTTGTACTAGAACATTGTACTTCACTTATATGGATATACTCCGGTAACATATTTACCGTTAGCGTGTGTACACAGAGTAAATATAAAGTTACATAGATAAAAAAATATTATTCTTCAAATTTAATAAATAAGTAATATCAAGTTGCATTGTGATTATTCTATATATGCAATACTTTGGTCACACTCCTGGTCTCTTTCTCCTCCTTCTCTTTATATTTTAGCGTGCATGCCATCAAATTTCCTCCCCCACATCCCATATTAAGCCCTCAAACATGCAATCCAATAATAGATTCTCAAGATTGGGAAGTTGTGCAATTATTGAAATTGCAGACACCTCAAGAATAATAGCATTCAAATGTATTTTCTTAACACTTGATGGAAACTTGTTGAGTTTGAGATCATTAAGAAGATGTGGATATCCATTACTACAAAACAATTCCAACTTTTCAAGATGATGAAGAAAGTCAATTTTAGGAAAGTTTTCAGAACGTGAGACACCACAACTCAAAGTTCTAAGACAGAGAAGCTCTCTCAATAAGCGTTCATGATTTGGAGTGAGAGGGCATCGCCAAACCCATGTTTGCAATTCTTTTTAACAAGCAGGAATTGCTTCAGTCATAACTAATCTTGATTTCTTCTTGCAAGAATCATCACAATTGGCACCAGTAATACTCATATGTCTCAATGTTCTCATATTCCAAAAAAAATTAGGAAATGCACCTTTTTTTATTTCAACTTTAATGTTATGAGATACTCAAGATTTTCTAGTGATAATGGTGAGACATCGGGTATGTTTGGTTATTGACGGATCCGCCAATTTTTGACAGATCCGTCAATTTTCAGCGTTTTGACCAAAGTCAAAATGCTGAAAAGCTATTTAGTTAATGACGGTTTGGAGCAACGGTTTCACTCCAAACCGCCAAGTTGCAAAACGCTGCAAGTAGCAGCGTTTTGCAACAGCATTTTGGGGAAATATTTTATTTCCCCAAAATGCCCTTATAACTATAAAAAAAAAAAAATTAACTTTTAGTTTGCCCGGCCGTTGGGCAAACATTGTTGTAAAAAAAAGGAGCCTTGAGGCTCCTTTTATAGGAGCCTCAAGGCTCACTTCCTCACTTATCCCACATAAAAAATACAGAAGGGGAGCCTTAGAGGCCCCCTCCCTCTTTTTTTTTTTTTTTAACATTATTATTATTATTGTTGTTGTTGTTGTTGTTGTTGTTGTTATTATTATTATTATTATTATTATTATTATTGTTATTATATATATATATATATATACCTTTTTGGTCATTTTACATGTCAACCGCTAATCTAAACAGCTAATTTTACCAAACATCTTTTTACAAACCGCTAATACAATTCACTGGTCAAACCCGCTAATACAATCCGCTATTTGATAACCGCTAACACAATCCGTTGCCGCTAAATTCCAACCGCTGATAACCAAACAAGCCCATCATCTGCATCATCATTTTCATCTCCATCTACATCATTTTTAGACCAAATATTTAGACTATCGATTTTACAAGGTTGCAAACATTTATTTTAGTAATAATTATAATGAATTTTCTATATTATCTTGGATTCATATACTTTGAGTTAGATATTTAAATAAAAAAATGCCACATTCAATTACACATGTATAAACTTCTCCTATATAAATTATTCATATATACTTTCAAATATTTATTTAAATATAAACATTGGGCATTAACTCATACGCGCAATGCGCGTATAAAACTAGTATATATATATAGTTCAACTTGTAGTGGATTTTTAGTATTAATTCAATACATTTAAAATTTTGCTTTATACACTCAAATATTGCAGTAGAAGGATTCTAAGTATTATATTCGAATAGAATGAGCAGAGTAAATATAAAGAAAAGAGTTACACTAGAGAAATATTAATAATATTATTCAAATTTAAAACATACAAGCAATATCAAGTTGTGATTACTCTCTGTATCACTTTGGTCACACTCTTGGTCTCTTTCTCCTCCATTCTCCTCTTTTTATTTTAGTGCACATGCCATCAAATTTCCTCATCCCGAAACGTACAACTAATTTGAATTTATTTCAACTCCCTTTCACAAAGTTCGACTTGTGCTTAAAGTTGATTCTCTCTCTCAAACATTCAAAAAAAAAAAGAGAGAGAGAGAGAGAGATTTAGTAGGACACAACACACCAAAAGTATAAATTCATTTTTCATGTTTTGTCTAGAAAGTGTTCAATGCAAACTTAGTAGGAGAATATAACATTTTTCTTTAAAATATGGTCATAACTCTATTCTGTACCACCCAAAAAAAAAAATAAAAGAAGTGATTTTTACCTATACTAGCATGAAAGAAACAATGTGAAAGCCACGGGATGTATAAAGCCAAGTTTTGATGAAAGTTTTTATATGAATCTCATAATATAACTCTATTATTTTGCATTCATTATATTGTACAAACATGCCAATTTAAACACTAAATCAAAATGATAATGAGAAAATTAAAGTGTTGAAGAATTTACAGGCCGTTTTGTTGGAATGATGGGATTAGGGGGGGAAAATGAATTGTAATTTAGTGAGTAAGAATTTAAATTACATTGTTTGGTAGACAGTAATAAAATGACTGAAAATTGAAATGAAAGAAGTAAATATAGACTAAAAATATCCTTGTATTAATAATGTAATAAGAATGGTAAAATAGTAATTCAGCATGAAATTATAATTCCACAAATTGTGAAATTCCAATCCAAATGTTTGATTGGAGGGAATTGCTACCAAACAAAAACCCTATTAGTTAATTTCACTTACCAATAATGTGGACATGGAGTTGCTCATTTCCTAATTCTCGTGCGCATTCCTCAATTTCCTTCACCCAACTGTAAACAATGCGATTGCAAAACCACGCAGAGATCATTTTCAATGTTAAAACATCCTCAAAACCAGAAGGCATCACTTGTAAGTCACTACAGTGCATCAAATCTAATCGCTCAAGGCAAGGAAAGGACTCAGCAACACTGCTAATATTCCAAATTCCAAAATCACCAAGCACTATTAATTGGAGGCATTTGAGTTTTTGGAATTTGGTTTCCTCCCCCACATTCCATGTTAAGCCCTCCTCAAATGTGCAACGTTCTAGTGATAGAGTTTCAAGATTGGGAAGTTGTGCAATTGTTGAAATTGCAGACACCGAAAGAGTAATACAACTCAAACGTATTTTCTTAACACTTGATGGAAACTTGCTGAGTTTAAGATCATTAAGAAGATGTGGACTTCCATTAACACAAAACAATGCCAACTTTTCAAGATGATTGAGAAAGTCAATTTTAGGAAAACTTTCAGAACTTGAGACAGGACAAATCAAAATTCTGAGACAGGGAAACTCTCTCAATAAGCGTTCATGATTTGGAGTGAGAGGACATCGCCAATCCCATGTTTGCAATTCTTTTGAACAAGTAGAAATTGCTTCAGTCATAACTGATCTTGATTTCTCCATGCAAGATCCATCACAACTGGCACCAAAAATACTCATATGTCTCAATCTTCTCATATTCCAAAACAAAATTGGGAAATGCCCTTTTGTGATTTCAACTTTAATGTTATGAGATACTCAAGATTCCCTAGTGATAATGGTGAGATATCATTTGCATCATCATATTCATCTCCATCTACATTGAGAGCTAAATACCTTAGAGTAATAAATTTCTCCTATGTAATCTTGCATTGATATCATTTTAATTATTTATTTAAGGGAAAATGGCACTTTTTCCCCCTATGTTATGTGCATATAGCACTTTTTCCCCCTGTGTTATTAAAGTGGCAGTTTTCCCCCCTGAAATGTTAAATTGACATTGTTACCCTTAACAATAATTATATCATTTATTTTTCTTCTCCAACAAATTATTATTTATATGTATGGATGATCATGATTCGGTTCGAACATAACCAAACACTGTAACAATCATATCGAAATAGTATGGACAGTTCTGGTTACGATTCAGAACCGAAAAATTTAAAATTAAATAATTGTTGAACCGTGAACCGGAACTTAACCACAGTCACATATAGTGAAAATAATCAAACACTTATTTTGATAAATCGGTACGGTTCGGTTCCAATTTCGATTTCAAACCGCCAATCAAAACTTATGTATTTATTTACTACGCATTTATTTTTATAATTTTATTTCTTATTTAAAAATAATCTAAATTTAACAATTATTTTATTTTATTTTTTCGGTTCTGAATCGTAACCGTAACCGTCTATACTATTTAAGTTCAATTGCTACAGTGTTCGATTAGGTTCGTATCGAACCATGATCTTCCATACATATTAGTAACAATTGATTGGAGAATAAAAATAAATGAAATAGTTATTTTAAGGGCAAAAATGTCAATTTAACATTACAAGGGAGAAAACTACCACTTTTAAAATAACTGAGGGGGGAAAACTGCCACTTTAATAACACATGGGGAAAAAGTGCTATAAGCATATAACATAGGGGGAAAAAGTGCCATTTTCCCTTTATTTAAATACAGATATTGGGCATTAAATTAGTCGCGCAATCTTATGTAAAAACTAGTAGCTATTATAAACAACAAAATAGAACAAAACAAAGTCGGGGCCTGGGGTTGAGTTATATCCACTTTTGGCGCACAAGTATGTGATCATTTCCACATTTAATCCCCGACTATTAAAATTTTCAGATTTGGCTCCACGACTTTTAAATCATTGCCACATTTAATCTAAAACTATTAAAATGTTCAGATTTGGTCCCACGACTTTTAAATCATTGCCACATTTAGTCCACAACTACTAAAATGTTTAGATTTGGTCCCACAATTTTTAAATCTTGGCCACATTTGATCTCCGTCCATTAAAATTTTTAGATTTGGTCTTATTACTTTTAAATCATTGTCACATTTGGTCCATCCCACCAACATTTTAGTTATCGGTGATAAATTTCAGACAAGTGAATTATCTTAAGGGCAAAATTATTCTTTTTCTATACATTTTTCTTGAACTTATTTTTTTCCTCTCAAATCACTTTCTTTGTGTTTTTTTTTCTCAATGCAACTAAATAAAGTTATAAACTATATATAGAGTATTTTATCAGCTTTATAAGTTAATATGGTGTTGAATTAATGATATTATGATTATAGAATACAAATATTATATACAAACTTTAATAATGTTAAAATCTAATATAAATAAATTAAAATTATATTACAAATTTAAATTTACAAACACTGAATATTTTGTACAAAAATACAAATTATTTAATTAAAAGGGATATTAGTTGTTAATTTTGGGATTAGAGAATCACTTCACCAAATCTGAAAATTGTAATAGTCGGGAACTAAATTAAATGTGGCAAAGATTTAAAAGTTGTGGGACCAAATCTAAAAATTTTAATAGTTGGGAACCAAATGCGACAATGATTTAAAAGTCGTAGGATCATATCTAAAAATTTAATAGTTGAGGACCAAATGTGACAAAAATTTCAAAGTTGTATGACTAAATCTAAAAATTTTAATAGTTGGGGATTAAATGTAAAAATGGTCTCATACTCATTGGACCAAAAGTGAAAATAATTCGACTACTAGGAATTATCCTAGAACTAGTATAATTATTATTTTTATTATGGAACAACCTTAAATTGTTGTGATTTCTCCACGCAAACATTATTTTATTTTATCAATATTTTCTATGTGAGGGAGTAATTAAGGAGTTGTTATGCATGGACTATGATCGTCAAATGAAATTATCCTAGAGTTAAAATGATACTTTAGTGTTACTAATTAAAATAAAATTAGTGTTTGTAAAAAAATGAAACTAAAACACAAAGCTCATGTAATAACATATAATGTCAAATGAAACTGTAGTAGAATTAAAATGATACTTTAGTGTTGCTATAATAAAATTAATGTATGTGAAAAAATATAATGAACTTAAAAACATAACCCGTACAATAACATATATTATCAAATGAACATGCATGAAGTGTAATTAAAATTATATTTCAATGTTACTATAATTAAACTAGTGTGTGTGGACTGTGGAAAATGAAACTAAAACAGTAGAGTTCATGCAATAACGTATATTGTCAAATGAAACTGTAGCATAATTAAAATGATACTTTAATGTTGCTATAATGAAATTAGTATGTGTGATAAATAAAACTAAAAAAAAAAAAAAAAAAAAAAAAAAA
>NC_044920.1:20448951-20492026 GCF_003576645.1 Ipomoea triloba
AAAAAAAAAAAAAAAAAAAAAAAAAAAAAAAAAAAGCAATATTATCAAATGAAACTAAAATATAATTAAAATGATATGATGTCATTTTGCTTTATGATCCATAGCTACATGGATCATGGTCCTCAGTAAAATTTGTTGTAATTAAGATGCCCAATTGTAAAGAAGCAATTTATATCGTGGACCCTGGTCCAATATACAGAATTTGACTCCATAATGTACAGAATTCATGTCCATTATACATATACACATAAACAGGATATAATGAACATGAATTAAACACTTCACTTAATACACAGAATTCATGTGCATAATACACAGAATTAATGCTCATAATACACATGCACATAAATACATTATAATGAACATGAATTAAACACTTAATTAACATAATGCACATAATTTATGTTCATTATATCGTATTTTTGTGTATGTGTATTATGAATATGAATTATGTATATTATGAAATTAAATTTTGTGTATTGCGTCAGGGTCCACAGTGCACTATAAATCTTAATCCACATTTTGTAAAGGCCCAAACGTTAGGCTTGCCCAAGGAAAAGCTTAAGATGGGTTTAGTCTATTCTTAAGATAAGATGGTTTAGATGCCTTAAATATGACATCAGCTTGGCTCATTAGTTCGGCCTAAGGATACATAATACAATAAATCAATGGTCTCTGAAGCCCATGAGGTCCAGTTAACGTGACCCATTAAAATTAAACTAGTTATCACATGATTATATTACATGCACTTGGTCACCTCCCATTAAAGGTGGGATTCAAGCTTGAATCAGTCCTGAATCAATTCTTAAAAATGGATTTGGACGGGGCTTAGTCTAAACCTGAACCGGTACTATAAAAAAAGAAAAAAAGAATTCAAAGCCAGCTCAAAACTTGTCCAGACCCGAATTTAGGTCCGGTCAAAATCTAGTATAGACTTTATAAATTATAATACACTTCATAATATTTATAAGTTATCTAATAATATTACAAGTCTTATAAAAATATTTTAATAGTACAAGTTCAAATGTTATTAAAGTCTTATAAATTTTTAATTTTGTAGAAAATCATATTAATTTTTTTATTTTAAGATTAATGGTTAAAATATTATTTTAATCATAAATATTAACTTTAAAAAAGTGCGTGTGTGTGTGTATAGCATTATTATATCAAAAGGTTGAAGTAGTTTAAGTGGTAAGAACATTCGTTGTTAATCATGAAGTCAATGGTTTAAATTTCATTTCAAACAAAAAATAATAATTTATAAATATTTTATATAAAAATAAATTTTAAAAAAAATTATTCTTGATGAGAATTCTAAGCCTAGCTTGGGACTGGTCCAGGCTCGAGATTTGGTCGCCTCTACCTCTCATTCCCATTATAGTTATATATAGCTTATATAAGCCGTAATCATTATACTAATGTTAACATGTTTAATGTTTACCAAACATTTTTCAAAAAAAAAAAAAAAAAAAGGTTTACCAAACACAACACTCTCATTTGGGAGGGGATCAAAAGGATGGGGATAAGGAACCCGTTACTAGTGCTAGTGGTCTCTCAAAACAGTTCTTGTCAATCTAGGAATTCCTGACTGATCATCCATCATTCTTTATATTGATAGTACAAATGTGATCCATGCATGATTATTATTCTTGTCTTACCAACTTCCATTTACATATTTTTTATTTATTCCATAATACATATTTACATTTATTCCTCCATTATGATATGCTTCAAATATCTTTACAGGGCGTTTGGTTGGGAGGAAGGAATTAGGGAGGAAAAGAATTGTAATTCGGTGGAATTGCAATTCAATGAATAAAGTAGGAATTGAAATTACAGTGTTTGGTAGGCAGGAACAGGAGTACAGGGAATTGAAAGGTAAGAAACAACAAAATGACTAAAATGCTCTTCTTTTGTAGTATGTAGTAATAATAAAAATAATAATTATTTCAATAATAATAATAAGTATAATAATAATAATAATAATAATAATTCCTTCAAAAATAATAATAATAATAATTAAGTATAATAATAATAATTCTTTAAAAAGAATAATAATAGTAATAATTTTTGGTATGGGAAGAGGGACAAAATTGTCTTTACACCAACACAATTGTCCCTCCTCTCCACCGAATTGCAATTCATGGGACCCCCATGAATTGCAATTCATCATTTAGAGGGAATTACAATTCCGCAGAATTGCAATTCTCTCCAACCAAACAGTGTAGTTTGGGAATTCAATTAATTGCAATTCCTCCCACACTACACTCAACCAAACTGGCCATTAATTCATCCAAGGTGAAATTAGATTTTCTTCTTCTCCCATATATAATACATATTTACATTTATTCCTCCACTATGATATGCTTCAAATGTCTTTAATTCATCCAAGGGGAAAATAGATTTTGCATTCATGACTAGTTACCAATTCTCTTTTCTTTCAATGAATACATATACATATGAAGTTATATATACATATACTCCCCTATAAATTGTTATACAAAACATATGAAAAAAAAAAATGACTTGCACAATAAAGATCGAACTCAAACATAAAAAAACACAATTATGTAATTAATGTTGATACATATACAAATATGTTTTTAATTACACTAACACTGGCCTCTTAAATTCATTAATGAATAATTTTTTAGTAATATCGCCCCATATGAGATAGACTCATTTAAGATCTACTTTTCATTAATATAGACGGTTTTGTTGTCAAATAAAGAATATTTAATCTTAACTACTTAGATCTTGTTTGGTAACATAGTTAGCTTATCAGTCAATTTTAACTTGTTTGACCAATATTAATTGTTTGATTTGGGTAAACAATCAATATAAATGTTTTATTAATTAGCTTATTGTTTCAAAATGCTAAAATTCAAAAAACTGCTCAAAGCAGCTTCTTCGATCAACTTTTTGAGAAAGTCATTTTACATGTAATCAACTATCAGTTATCAATTAATTTACCAAATATCTTTCTACAACCAGTTAATGCTATCAACTAATTAAACACACTAACTCAATTAACTAACAACTATTTACCAAACACTGCCTTAATATTCTTAAGGGACTAAGGGTAGATGTGTGGTTGAATTTTTAATTTGTAATCAACTTTAGAGACTTTGATCGATATGCAATTTTTGACTAATCTTTTTATGTCCAATTAAAAGGAAATAGCTAGGTTACTTAGCTTGCTTTAATTTGTTATTTATTAAGTATTTGGTCACCGACCTTCTATGGTTATAACGCACGTATATATGATAATAATATAATATAATGATTATTAATTAAAAGAATAATAAAATATTGCAAGCTTTGCACGTAAGAAGCAAATCGTGTAGGAACGAATTAGCTTGGGACATGTGGTGGAAGGCTTAACAATTTATAGCAATATCTTTAAAGGATAATTTAATTAATTACTTACATTTTTATTTTATAGAATACTATCTTTTCTGCCTTTTCTTGTTGAGGACAGCGATGGTCATAGTACGTTCTAGTCTTCCTAAATGTAATATGAGTTAGTAAGAATTATTTAGGGTGTGTTAGGTTGAGCGGTTTAACTATTACGACGAATGGGTATCAAAGTCATTGTTATTGTTTGATTGACAAGTTTTTAGAACACTATTATGGATTTTGATTATCATCTTAATTGCAAAACTCATTCCCTAATCCAATGGGATCAAGTGGTAAGTGAGGCCTTTTTGTGGGGAAGAATTTCAAGAGAACTTGGGTCGATTCCCACAAGTCCCGTACCTCCCAGAGTGAACGCGAGCGGACCCGAACCCGATGTATTTACCAAAAAGAAAAATCATTCCCTAATAAAATAAGAGTTTCATCCCTTCCACCTCTGCCATTTGAACACAAGGCCGGCTAATGGCCAACCCTTCCACCTCTACCATTTGACACAAGGGCCTTACTACTTCAATAGTTATGTAGTTTAGAAATCACTATGCACAAGGGATGTAGTTTAGAAATCACTATGCACAAGGAGTCTCTACATTGTGACGGGTGAAACTCAATCTTTTGTCTCTTGTAACAAATTTTTACCTATGTAACCAGTTGAGCTGTTCATACGAGCATCTATTATTATTCATGATATAACAATATTGTATAAATAGGAAATTCAGGAAAAATCGTATAATAATTTAATTTTAGCATATCTTAGTTATTCTACTAAATTATACTTAGGATATCAACATAGCAATAATACTTGCAAACATTCTCTGAAACCTTACTGCTTAATTGTACACAATATTATATCTTTGACTCATTCTACATGCTAAGACTTGTAATATTCGGGCTGACAAAATCTATCACTTGTCAAATTTGTCTAAAATGAACATTATTATCGAACAGACTTTTTTTAAAAAAAAATTAATAAAAAAAAAAAAGGTACATTAAGTGGTACAAAAGATCAGAGTATTTATTTGAAATTAGTTTGGGTTAAATTTTAGTTACAACTTTTTTTGTGCAATTTTATAAATTCAACTATTCTGTATTAACATGTTTTGAAGCTAGTAATATATCCAATTCCCTGGACTAGATAAGTATAAGGTGATATTTATCAACCTAGCATGCAAGTTGACATCTTAATTATCGATGTATCATATCAAAGAAAGTAATCTAAAGTAATCATTCATGTGTTTAGAAAAGCAATAAATGTGTAAACTTTTTCGTTAATATGGGATAAATTGAAGACTAGAAGACAAATGTGATTAATATTGATCCATCAATGGTATCAGGGCAATCATTATTGGTCCACATAGCTATGTCGAGGCAAATTATTTTATAGACTCGGGTCCAAAGATATACAATTTACATACTAAAAATTCACAATTTACCTTTTAAAAATTTAAAATTAACTATTCACAAATTTTCAAAACTTAGAAATACAATTTATATTCTAGAAGTTCACAATTCCAATACTAAAAATACACAATTTAAGACCAGGGTCTACCTTGCAAAGTGGACCTTGGTCCATGATATGACAACTGACTGTGTCAACCACACTATCAAATAATGTACATTCAGTACACAAATAATGTACTTTTAGTATATTAAAAATATACATTGTATTAAAAAAAAAGTACATTATTTGAGTACTAAAAGTATATTTCTTTATATAATATGCATTTAGTATACAAATAATATACTTTTAATACATTATAAATTTTTTTTTTTTGTTATAATTCATATAGCATTGTGTGAACCATGGTCGACACAATAATTTGCGGTACAAGGGACCTAGCTACTCCATCTGGACGCAATTGAGGCACACAAAAAAAAAAAAAAAAAAAAAAAAAAAAAAAAAAAAAAAAAAAAAAAAAAAAAAAAAAAAAACAAGAAGCTAGAGGCCTCTCGAAATCTTATCTGAATTACCCAAAAAATGACAAAATTCTTTTTAATAGTAAAAAGTTCACCTCACATATTAGTTAACTACTAAATTACATAACCACTTGATTTTTTATTTTTTATTTTGACAATACATAACCTCTTGATTAAATAGTCATTTAATCACATATCAAATTAATTCAAATATGAGGTGACATAAAGTTACAAAATTGATGTAAAAGAGCTTGTGGTCTAGTGGTACCCGGTTTACACTTCGAACTTTAGTGGAGGTGATTGTTGACTCTTTGTGCTTCAGTAGGTTGAGAAAGTAGCTATGAGCAGATACTACATTATAACAGAGTCAGTAGTAAAAAAAAAAAAAGGTTATAAAATTGATAACATGGAAAAAAGAAAAAGACAAAATATAATGTTGAAATTGTTCTAAAAAAAGATCTAAAGCTAGTTTTACCGGAGCTGTTGTGCCCTAAAGTTTTTTTTTTTTTTAATTTTAAAATGTGTTTTCTATGTAGTTAAATAATAGTAATTTTATTTGCAAAAGTTAATTATAGTTTTTTTTTTTTTTGAAAATATAGTTTAATAATAATGTGATATAATGCAAATAAGGAAATTGAGGTTTATAACTTGGTTAAATTTTACTTGTTTTAATTTGTTAGATTTTCAAAATCTCTTTATGTACGGCATTTATAGTGATAGACCACTTGTGAAAATCATTTACTTTGAAAACACATTAGTATTTTAATTAATTATTATCAAATGGCAAAAATTTGTGTCGCACGGGTCGGGTCGGGTCAATATGCAAATGTAATACTTATACGTACAAATGTCATACTTAAATGCTCAAATGTAATACTAATCAAGAATAAAATTTATGTTATTTATAAGGGTAAACTGTAATACTTTTAAGGGAAAATACAATATTTTTACATTTCGATTTAAAAGTATTACATTTTTTTCTCAAAAGTATTATATTTTGTCATATAAGTAAATAACACTTGTCAACATTACTTATTATGAAAAATGTATTACTTTTTATCTTATAAGTAACAAAAATTGTATTCTTGATTAGTACTCCCTCTGTCCCATTTTACCTGTTATATTTACTATTCATTGGTCAAACCAACTCTTTCTTCTTTGCTTATTTTCTTTAGTAATTTTTTATTATTTTTAAATTTAATTTTTTGTGTTTAATAGTACTTTTAATGTAGTCTCTAAATATATAAATTTTAAATATTAATGTTAAACTTAATATTATGAAAAATTGGATTAAAAATTACTTCAGTCAAGTCTCGTTAAACGAATCAGACAACCATTTTGGGACGGAGGTAGTATTATATTTGAGCATATAAGTATGACATTTGCATGTTACTTCGACCCGACCTGTTTCACGAATAAGGATCCGTGATGCGGTCTCACACAAGTGTGACCCTTGTATATTTAAAAATTAGAGCATCCTTATCAATAGAGATATTTCGCGATTTTTAGGGAGTTTTTGTAAGTGTGATTAGGAAAGAAAAAATGGAAAGAGATTTAAATAAAAGGGAAAAAAAGAAAAAAGAAAACAAAAAAAAATCTGACATTTTAAATTTAAAAAAAATAAATTAAATGTCAGAGTGGCCGCCAGTTGGCAGCCACTCTGACTCGCCCCAGCTGGTATGTGAGAAGCACACGCCCGTTGGGGGCGACAGTGCGCGCCAAGCGCGCACTGCTTCTTTGCTTCTTTTCTTTTTTTTTTTTTTTTTTCCTGACAAGCTTTTGTGTTTTGCAAGGTGAAGAAATGAAGAAGAAACTAACACCTTTAAAATTAAGAACTGTTTTTGGACTAACAATAACTCCATAATATATATTAGTGTAGTTGCTCTTACAAAATATCATTAAACTGAAATTTCAAAATTAAAAATAATTAAAAATTATTAAGAAAATAAGATTTAAAAAAGAGTTTATTTAAACCATAAATAGTAAACAAATAAAATGAGTCTATGAAGTGTACTATACTATTTTTAAAAAAAAAAAAAAAAAAAAAACCTATTTGCATATAAATTTGGGTAAATTTTAGAACCTATCAAGGTTTGTAGAGTGTACTATGCAGAGAAAGCGCAGAACGAGAAAACCGTCCAAAAGAATAGTGGGACCCACGGGATGAAATATTAATTGCAGTCTGCGCTCTGCAGTAAAATCTTTAAATAAATATAAAATATGATTAACCAGACGCCGTTAGTTCACTGCGTTAAGTCTCTCTTTACCGTCTGCCGAGAAACACGTCGCCAAGAAACCTGTCATGTGTTTATGGGGGCCACTTGGTTAGCACCTGTCTTGCCAAGTCTGTGGAGGGAAGCTCCATTCCCAGACACGTGGCCAAGTAGGATCGCTGTGGGCCCAATTTGTTTTCTTTTTGTTTTTAAAATTAAATGCAATACTTTTTTTTTGAAAATAAATTCAAAAAAATGCAATACTTTATGTAGGGATATCAGATATGAGATATGGCATATGTGGAAGAATTCGATACGAATCCAAAGGTTCAGTGGTTGAGTACTTGAGGGTTTTTTATTTTATTTTTTTAATGTTTAACTTCCTTTTTAAAATATATATATATATATATATATATATATATATATATATATATATGTACTTTTGGCCTGTTGCCCCGAGAAATTTTCTTATCATATAATATAAATAAAACATTATAAATAATGTTTGATAATTATAAATTAAATTAAGGTTATGGACTGGCTTGTTGCACTCTATGAAATTGTTACTTATACTTTAAAGTTTGAATTATTTACAAAAAAAATTACTGTATTTTTTTAATTGCTTCTAATCCGTTATATCTTTCTATATGAACAGTTGTGATTGATTTCTAATTCTCTCATACGCGTCCGTTCTCATCTAATTCATAATATATAGACTTGCGTCCATATGATAATCATATCTTAGGTGACAACTTGTGAATTACTGTATAAGTGCACATCTACTACAAAGATGCACACAATCTACTTCCAAGCATGCCTGAATGACGGTGGAGACCCTAGAGTATGTATATTGTGTACATTTATGCAGTAAATTATATGAATTTATACAATTCTCACATCCTTACTCATGCAATCAAATAGGCCATTGAACTTCAGGTGAAATTGCAATTGGGTTATCCAACTCAAACAAAATTGTAACTGAATCTCTACACAACACAAAATCATTCAATTAAACACAAAATGACATGTTTACCGATCTCTGCGAATATGACAATTACCTTATTAAAGAATTAATTTTTAAAATTAATTTTAATGCTTTTTAATATAATAAAACGAAAACCATTACAATTATATTCTATTAATTAGATTCTTAGGGGTCTTAATTCAAAAGAAAAAAAAGAAATAAAGGTTAAATAGGCTATTAAACTACACGCAAAATTAAAATTGAGTTATCCAACTAAAAAATGTAAATGAATTTCTAAACAACACAAAATCATACCATTAAACAAAAAATGATATGTCTACCCGGTCTTTGTTGATGTAGTTGTTACTTTATTAAAAAAAATTAATTTTGTTAAATTAATTTTAATAATTTTAAATAAAATAAAATAAAAAGTATTACAATTAGATTCTTAGGGGTTTTAATTCAAAAGAAAAATAATGTCCGAGGCTATCTAATATTTTAGTTTAATATATAGGTATAATTTATAACTCCTTAATTTTTAGAATGCCAATCCTTTTAATTTATTCCCAGAATTGAAACGTCTGGTATGTACTAGGTAGTGCCAACGATAATCCTCGTACGTAGGGTACGCCGGTGCGGTTGTTGTCCTTTATTTATTTCCTTGAGGGGGCCCATAGTGATTCATTAATTGTGGACTTGTGGTTGTGGGAGTTGTGGCTGGAAAATTGCATCTTGTTGCCACGTGTGATCTTTAAAGATTACTCACTACATCCTTGTATTTTGTTTAAAGATTACTCGCTAGGTCCAGGTACGGAGTGAGTATGGAGACAATTGTCCCAGTTCTTATATCGTGGACCGCGGTCCACAATGCATTGTGAACATTGGTCCCAAAATGATGTCGTTTCAATAAGTGGGAGACGAAGTTCGTATTAACACTACAGTTCATCTCAAAAGATATTGTCTTACATTTGTTTTGATATTATCGAATGAAACTGTAGTTATATCGAAATGTAACTGTAGTTGTGTTGAAATGTAACTGCAGTGTATATGAACGGATACTGAATAACAGTTTCACATTTGTGTTTTATATTATCGAATGAAACTGTAGTTCTATCGAAATGTAACTGTAGTTGTGTGGAAATGTAACTGTAGTGTATATGAACTGATACTGAATAACAGTTTCACATTTGTGTTTTTATATTATCGAATGAAACTGTAGTTATATCAAAATGTAACTGTAATTGTGTTGAAATGTAACTGAAGTTGTGTTCAAATGTAACTGCAGTGTATATGAACTGAAAGTGAGTGGCGCGAATTCATCCGTCTATTTTCATTAATCAAAACGACGTCGTTTTGATGCGCGGTCCACATGCATTGTGGACCACGGTCCACGATATAATTTGCCCCTCTTCCCTCCCATCTCACCCTTTATATATAAATGATTCTAAATTACTTAAAGATGAAGTAACTTAGATGATTAAGTATGCATGTGTTGTTATTGAAATTAAAAGATCTTCTAAAATAGCTCATTTGTTTTAATTTAATCCTTTACTTCCACTGAATAAAACTTGTTATTTATAACTGAAAGTGTAATACATTTAAGAAAGAATGTAATATTTTTACATCTTAACATAAAAATATTACATTTTTCTTCAAGTATTAAACTTTCTCATATAAATAATAAATATTTTATTCTTAATTAGTATTACATTTTATCTTGATATACCTGTCTCACACAAGTTTGTCTATTTTACCATCCAATCCATTCCTAATGATGTGATATTATTAGATAATTACTTTATATATATATATATATATATATATATATATATATATATATTTATTTATTTATTTATATATTTATTTATTTATTTATAATTAATTCACGATCTATCACACCTAATAAATAGAAGCTACAAATGAGAAAAAGAAAATATGGGATAGGGAGTAGAAAATGAAATATTACTCATCTTTTTTTTTTTCTAATACAATTGATCCTATTACATTGTATGTTGTTCATTTATACTTGTTAGAGAAAATCCTCTCTGACAATCGGATATACAAGAAATTGGAAAACGAAAACAAAACAAATTACAAGGAACAATAATAATCCACGTAGGATTGAAAATTACACGGAAATAATCCACAAAGGATTAGAAGATACGAGCAAGGTGAACTGTATGGCCTTCGGGGTGGTTGGAAGCACGAGTCGTGTTGTCACTATCCTTAAAATCTTATTTGCTGCTTCCCGAGGTGCTGGAACGTTGCGGCCTAGGTTTCCCAGGATAAAACGTGCTACGATCCGCCGTTTGAGCACACAAACTTGGACCCGGCGAACTAAACCATGGGATGAACGCAGATGGCTTCAAGGAAATATGAGCAGGGTTTTGAGGGAGAAAATAGTATATTCGTGTGTGTCTATTCATTGCATTAAATTCTCATTCATTTCCCATTCGGGATCATTGCATTAAATTCCCATTTCCCATCCATTTAATCAAGAAATAAACTCTGCCATCCATTTAATCAAGAAATAAACTCTGCCACTACTAATCCATTTAATCAAGAAAATTCTGTAATATCAAGAAATAAACTCTGCCACTACTAATCCATTTAATCAAGAAAATTCCGTAATATTAAGAGGAGTCATTTTTGAACGGATCCAGCGGTCTTTTTCGTGCCCGCAGATGCCGGCGCACACGAGTTCAAACCTTTCGAACTCACTTTGGGATTTGATTTGCACCCCCCTGCGCGAGAGAGAGAGCATCTATGCTATACAAGTTAATTAGTTATAAAAGGACTCTTGTATATATAGTGGTGCAAAGGTTCATTCCAAACCAATATGGGACAAAGCTACTTAAGCTTTTCCACACTTGAATTCCATCTCAAATAGGTCTACTTTGAGAATCAATTTCTCATTCACCCATTATCCATTTTGAACGTATAATATATCGATCTCTTCGTCTAAGAACGAAGAACCCGAATCCACTTTGACCCGACTCAAAATCGAAAGTGGACCCACATATATTTATACCACAAAATGGCCACTTAAAATGTCATTTTTAGTGCTATTTTCCAACAATACTAACATGTTGAAGCACAAAGAATCAATTCCTCCACTAAAACTCGATCTCATGACTTCCCATATAAAAGAGTCACTACATGTCATCTGAGCACAAAATGCTTGGCAATATTACCCATCTTCTAGGATAAGAATCATTTCTTCTTTGTTTATGGGGTCTACTCTATATCCTGCTTATGTCGTTGCCGCTAGCTTATTGGATCACTTTGCCTTGAGTGCGATTGTCCACCCACGGCGTCAACGGTGAACTTTGTAAATTTAAAAAATTAAAGCAATCATAAAATATACTCCGTAACAAATACTAATATAATAATAACATTTTAAGATATAAATAGAGTTAATTCCATTTTTGGTTCTAAATTAAAAGGTGACAATTTACTTTTAGTTCATTTTTATTAAAACATCATCATTTGGTTCTAGTATTATTGTGGCATGACCCATTTTAGTCCTCCAGCAACAAAATCATTAAAATATTGTTAAATACAAAGACATTTCAATCTTTTTTATACCAAGTATGATGAATCGCTATATTTTTTATGTTATTTTTTTGAAAACATTCATAATTGAATATCAAAATGTCATTGTATTTAACGATATTTACACCAATTTATTGATAAAGGACCAAAATTGATCATGCCACAATAATACTAGGACCAAAAGTAGATGCTCTAATAAAAATTGACTAAAAGTGGATTGTCACCTATAAATCTAGGACAAAAAATGGAATTAACTCATATAAATAAATAAATAATGATTTTTGGATAGCCAAACCGCGGCGACTACAAAGTACAAACACATAAGATGATATAATATATATAATTTGATTACAAAAACATTACTATTCTAACATAAATACATAATCGACTTACCAAATGAATGAAAGGAGTTAAATATATAGTTAATAGCATATCAAGATTTTCTTTGCAACATGATTATCACATATTAAATACGTACATACTAGTTTAATTATTTTTCTTTTTTGTGATGAGAAAAATGCGCATTCATTACTCGGAGAAATAAGCTGGGTAAATCACGCTCTTGTATAATAGCATGCAAATCACACATGAGAGGTAAATTGCACCATGAAGATCTTGTGTGATAAGTTCGACTAAAAGCATGTTGACAATAATTGTACCTGTGATTTTCAGGTACACGAATCACGTTCAACCTACTTGAACAACCCTTTCAGGACTACAACTTAATTCTTGTGACAAAAGGTGGAACCGCACACCCCACACCTCGACCCGACAAGTTTGTAGAAGGGGCAAATCATGGTGATTCAACTAATCAACAGAGTCTAGACTTTTGCACACTCTGGCCTAACAGTTTGTCAAGGAGCCCCCTTATTTTGAGAGGTTGCTCCCACACTACCGCTGGTGAAACTCGATCCTTGGTTTCTTGTGACATATTTTACCTTTTGCGACCAGTTGAACTGCTCATGTGGACTACAAAACTTAACTATTGCCTTCCTTGGTGGATGTATTTGTTGAATCCAACCCCCCCCCCCCCCCCCCTCACACACACACACACACACACACACACATATATATATATATCGTGTAGTAGTTTGTGTGCATTTACGAAGGGTCTAACGGGAACATGTGGATGCACTTGCACACACACACATATATAAAAAAGAGTAAACACATGTTATATCTTTAATTTATGTTTATATTTATTTTGCTTATGAAGTTATACATGGGAGGTGTTTGGCAATTAGCTAATAACTGATAGTTGGTATTCAATGGACTTAGGAGAGTTCTCATCCACCCAATGACGATCTTAACCAGCAACCATGTACCATAAACCTCCTTGACTTTCTAGCCGGGGGTGGGGGAGAGGGTAGCATGAACAACTAAGGAGGGGCATAAGGGAGTGTGAACTAGCTACGAAGACATAAGTCTAATAGCAAGTACGCAAACTTTTACTATAATAAAGCATAACCTTTTTGGTAAATAAAAATAAAAAAATAGTTCTTGCCAAGTAAAAACGACAGAATTTTGGTGGCATTAAACAACAGTAAAAAATGATATAGAGGTATAATAATACCAATATACTAATTGTTCAGATATAGAGGTATACTAATATACTAATACTAAGTGTTCAGATAAAATATAATGAATGGGCCGTTTCAAATAAAGCCTTTTTTTAAGCATCTAGTTAATGTAATAATGCAAATAATACAAAACAGCGCTATACAAATTAATACAGTATTAAATATCCAACGAATCGGTTCTTCAACAATTGTATAAATAATGTCTTTAATCAAAGGCCTACGCATTCAACCACACGTTGCTGAATAACAAATCCCTTCCAATTATATCTCTCATACATTATGTATTCAATGTTTATTCTTGGAAGTGATATCTCACCATTCAATGTTATGGGTGCGATGAAGGTCTGCGTTGTTCGTGCATACAATGTATTGGAAAGGAAAAGAAGTGGTGCAATTAGAAGTAATTGAGGTTGTGTTTCACGATAAAGAGCTGATTTGTAGTGAAATTCATATATATGAATATAAAAAACATAGGAAAAAATGCAGGATTTTTCATTACTTACAGACAAACAGCTATGATGCCTTATGCCAATACTTCAAAACTACACAGAAGATATACAGTACATACTGAATTAGTGTTTATGCTAAATAAAAAATAAAATATAATTGTAGACCGTAGTTCATAAAACTGTATTAATTAAACAAAGTGAACTTAAAGAATAATATTTCCACTTATTCTTTATGCTTTATTATAGTAGAGGATGTAAAATCCATCTCATATTGAATATAACAACATTGTTTAATTTCAATATTTATATACATAGGGAACATTGGTACATGCCCACATCCCAAAAGAATTGGTTCCAAAATTCATTAACAATAATGTAAAGGAAGGTTCAGTTTGGGTTGTTAAGAATTTCCTGGTTATCACCAATTTGTAGACGTACAGGACAACCCCTCACAAGTACATGATCAAGTTCTATTACCATACTAGAGTTAAGCAATTAAAAAAAATAACTTTCCATGTTTCGTCTTACACCACTTGAAACTCTAAAAGCTGAAGGTGTTGATGATAAGCTGTTGGTTAGTACGTATACACTGAAATTACTTTTTCTTTCAGTGTGTTCAATTTTATTTTTAAATTTCATTGCAGATTAATTGAGAGAGTGACTGAAATATACTTGCCTCAAGAAAAAATGATTTTCGAAAAAACAACTCAACTTATAGACTTTATCATTGAGGATTCAAGGTAATTATTTAACACACACACACACATATAATATAAATCTATATTATATATCAATTAAATCTATATTTATAATATAGATCATTTAAATCAGTATATATAAAGTCGGGTACTTATTTATTTTTTGGTATTAAGAGTTTGAAAAATCTGATTTCCCTTAATTTTTATAATGGAAATTAAATTAGGTGTACTCTATGGGATGATCATGTCTGCAAGATTGAGCCCTTTTTTAATGCAAGTAGTCATGATCAAATGGTGGTGATCTTTCACTTCTATAAAATTAGGACAGATGTGACCAATAAGTATATATATAATTATATATATTGTTCTGTGTAAAATATGTATAATTGATTATACATACTGTAATATGTCTAGATGGCGAGGTGAGGCTTTGTAATTCATATGATGTGACACATGTCTTTTTTAACTAGCAATCTCAAGAGTTTTTTTGGAGTTTAGGGAGATGCAATAGTCATTTATATTGTAATATTTTTAAAATACGGAGTATTTGTTTCTTATGACCTTACTATTTTTAGTTTAAGTTTTCGTGGTGTGCAAACACCCATGAGGAGCATTGCATCCTTTTCAAGCTTGAGTTATGATAGAATGATGGAGCATATCCAAAGTCCTGCTCAAGATATGAAAACTATCAATGAAATTTACCAAACTAGAGAGGTACTTGGTTTGTGTTGTTATTTATGTATAAATCTATTGTATTAGGTTTAAAAAAAATAAACATGTTGTATTTATATGCATTTTACAACTTTCTATCGTATAGCATGCGGACTACTGGGTTGCAGCTAGGATAGTTGGTATAGAGGGTTCTGTCGATGCTGATTGGTATTACAATTCATGTAGAACTTCTGGATGTAACAAGAAGCTTGAGTCAAAGGGCGGACTATATTATTTTGAAAATTGTGAAAGGAGCTGCGGAGAATGTAATTTGAGATACAAGTTGAAGATCAAAGTCGCCCGGGGCACTTCTTGTTTTATTTTCTTGATCCCCTTGTATGATGGTCTCGAACCTGTCTAGAAGGAAATGCAACCTTTCTCTTTTGGGACAGATAGTGCAATCAATTATTGAGAATGAGTGCCTTCTGGACCTAAGTTTCTAACCATTACAGGAAAGGCAGAAACAAGACTAGTTACATCCAAAAGCAACATCTATCCGGACAAATAACGTATCTTTCAAAAAAAAAAAAATCCGGACAAATAACGGAAACTGAAGCTCCGTTACCGTCATACTGTTGCCGTTTGAGTGGGTCCCGCTCCAAGACGCACACCGATTTCAATTCATATTGTGGGCTCACCGTTAACCCCTTCCCTCACCGTTATAAGTATATGGTTCAGGGCTCAATACTTTCAGCTCTCATCCACAAAATCAAAAGTTTCCGGCTACTGTTTTCCGATCACAAACTCTTCCGCTTCTCAGTTCTCCCAGTGTTGTGTTAATCTCGTGTTTGAGCGGCCTTTTGTATCTCCCATTCGTTTTTGCTTCATTTTTAAGGTCGGTACCGGCGCACGCATTTCCTCTCCTTCTGGTATTTACCTCGAGGCTTAACTTTTTTGAGACTTTGTGATTTGTGAAGTTGTGTTTTGTTTGGTGAAGGTCGGTAAAGGCTGAGTCTAGCACTGTATAGTTATGAAATTGTTGGGTGAAAGTCCAGCATTCTAGCTCACTTTAGCTCTTGAATGTGGTGATGGTCTACAAAAAAATAAAATTGTGTTTTCGTTATTAGGTTTAATTTTTGGCGAAACAATAAGCATTTTTGATATAACATCTAAGTATTAGAGTCAGGTTACGGGTTCGAGTAGCATGTGTGCATTATGTATATTCGGAATAATTGATTTTACGGATATGTGGAATATGTATGTTTGTATGTATGCATGCTCGCAGTTTGTATTTGGTTCATCAAAGCTTCTGATTTTTCTGTCATTGTGAAGAAACTGGATTTTTTTCCCTTCATTTTTCGGTTAATTGTTTGTGTTTGAGATTTTATTATGTGTGTGGTTTAGGAGAATGGCGTACTCTCTGAGCCACGACCTTGAGTACATGGTGGATGACTACTATGGCGCCAGTGATTTCGATTTTGAAGATAGCAGTGACTCTCCTGGAAGCTCCAGCTTTGATGATTCTCAAGATTCTGACTTGGACGATGATTTTGAAGTGGTAATTACAAAGGAGAACATGAGATTTTAGTGGTGATGTTGTTTAAGGCCATCTAATTTGTTTGCACAATGATGGTTGGTTTATTCAAAATCTTCCGTTAATTTTTACCCAATATTTTGCAGAGTGAGTCAAAGACCGATACTTCGGCTTTAGAAGCCAGGAATGGCAAGGATATCCAAGGGATTCCGTGGGAACGCCTCAATTATACCCGGGATAGGTACCGCGAGACAAGGTTGAAGCGATACAAAAACTACGAAAGCCTCTCTCGCTCTCGTCAGGACCTTGAAAAGGTTTGTCTCAAATCTTTTAATTTCTCTTTACAGATTCTGTCTTTCTATAGATGTTAGTATAACTACAGTAGCACTGTATGTCTGTATTACAGTTATTGATGGCTCAATCTTCCCCCATTTAGGCATGGATTTGTCTACCTTGATGTCTCAGTTCTAGTGACTGGTCTCCTCGTTTACTCTTTGAAGTTGTTTCTCCTCCTAGTGTGCCTAAACATCTATACATGTGATTCCAGGAGTACAAGGTAGTTGAGAAAGGAAACAGCTTCTATGATTTCCAGTTCAATACGAGGCTTGTCAAGTCAACCATTGTGCATTTTCAGGTACTGTCTCACTTGCTGTCAAGAAATTCCTCTGTTCTGTTTTGTAGTCATGTTCATTGTCATCCTCATCTAAAGTTTGTTCATGTTTTGGTGTATTTGGGACAAATTCATGTAGTTTTTTTGTCTTTTTCCATGATTCAAGCATTAGAATCTGATACCTGTCATATCTGCATCTAGTTTCACTCAGTATTTAAGTATTTTAAAAATATTTTGTGGATTACTGGACAGCTTTTGTTGCCAATAAATGCAAGTATACAGATTCATACTATTAAGACTAATTATTATTCTTTTCATTTTTACCATTACCTTTTTGCCGATAGCATTCCTGGAGGTGTTATTATTAGTGATTGTATGTAGAGTTAAACCTGATCTACAGCTAACACAACATTGAGCAGCTTTCCACAAATAATTGTCAGAGAGGGACCAGCATGTTTGAGATAATGTTTGTCATGGCATCCAAGTTGGGGAATTAACTTGAAATTAACTTATGACTTTTTTTCTAAAACAATTCAAGGCAACTGTGTATTTGAAATAGTAAAGATCTTTGTTGCTTGAAGGGCTTTTACCCTTAATGCAAGTTACTTCGTTTTCCTTGAAGCAACAAAATTCTCACTGGCAAGGTGGTACCAACCTTTTTACTCACAAAAGTAGCATTGGTTAGTTTTTCATTGTTATTGTTACATTTCTCAATAAATACTTTTTCCTCCCTGGTTAAGTAACTAGACTAGGAACTTTATTTACCAAAAAGTTCCTTGAATTTTTGTAGCATTAGAAGATCTTTATTTTTTAATATGAACAAGTTGATTATGTACAGCCAAATGTTTTTAGGAACCAAGTTATTGGTATCAACAACTGTGGTGAAGGATATAAGTTCCCTTTTACACAAAGCACATAATATGCTAAGGATATAGAAGTAGAATATAGATGAACCTGTCTTACATAGTTACATTGCATATAACTGTGTTTAAAATGTTAATTAGTTTTAACAATAGGTTGACTGACTATTGGCTGAAATTTGCTGAAATTATCTTTTTTTTAATGGAAAAATTTTAGTTTTGTTAGATATTAGAAGGTGGTTTATGTTGATATAAAGGTGACCAGGGTGAAATCTAATACTAACTTGCATCAGTTGTTTTGATTTTTTCAGGACTTCAATTGTTAGTATTTAGTTACTCTGTGCTGACCCATTCTTAATTTAGTGACTAATTTTGCAGCAGTCATTTACCACAATATGAAGGGTTCTGTCTACTTCATTACATGCAAAGTTGCAGTCTAAACCTAATAACATCATGATATTTTAATCTTTATTCAAAGCTGTCCTCCTTCCTTAATTTATCATTATTTGAAATTTGGAATATAGTTTTAAGATCCAATCACTACCCTCTTCTATGCAAATTCTAGCTTGAGATGGAAGGACATGGTTAGGTTTCACTGATTTCTTATTGTTGGTTCTTTAATTTACATAGTAGTTAACCAATATCATGTGGGATTGCTATTTCATCTGTATTTTCAGCCTTAGATGCAGGTTGGCAGTTAATATCTGAGCAGCTGGCACATTAAGGCACATTTTCCATATGGTATGGATGGGGAATATTTGAAAATTTTAGAGACCTCTGTCAGTATTACTGTATTTAGTATTGTTCTAACCTGGTTTCTGGAAACCAAGCAAAGACACTTTGTTTGATACCTGGTCTGGATAATTTGCTGAGTGAATTGGTTTCTTCTATGACCTGTTCTTGCTTTTATTGTGTTTGGTATGGCTTAGCATCATAGCTTTCATTTTCATTCTTTACATACATGCATATACATACATACATAGATTAATGATCAAATGAGAATTCCTTCTCCCGTGAGAACCTGCTAACCAACATGAATGCACATAATCGTCTACATAAATGCACATGAACTATTCCGGGGTAGATTGTGCACTGGAATCTGAGATTGTGTGCATCTATGTAGACGCTAGTGTGCATTACCTACAAGTTCGCAGGTTCTCACTCGAGGAGGGATTCTCATTGGAACATCACCCTATATATATATTGACCTTAACTTATAGGATGTAGTAAGTGTTTTTGTGTGTGTGTGTGTGTTTTGAAATATAACAATATTAAATCTTGGTTCAAGTACAATGATCAATATAATACTAGAGCTAGTTGTCTATATTTGTTTTGTGCTATGCCTTGTCTGCATCTTAGAGAATTATAAACACCTGTAGTCTTTATTTTTATTGATGGGTAACAGTGTCACTGAAAATGTGGATTTTCCTCTGTTATCAGCTCAGGAACCTCTTGTGGTCTACTTCAAAACATGATGTGTACCTGATGCAAAACTACTCAGTAATGCACTGGTCTTCTCTTCTTAAAAGGGGAAAAGAAATACTCAATGTTGCGAAACCACTTGTTCCAACACAGGTAACTAGAAGATTATCTTGTGTCTTTTATACAAAACTCGTAGAGATCTCAAGCACTAATCAATTACCCGTTTGTTATTCTCAGAAATCCCGTGGGTCCTTGGGCCAGACTCTTTCCAGAGTACAGATAAGCACCATGGCTGTGAAATATAATCTAATGGTGGCAGGTGGTTTTCAAGGGGAGCTTATCTGTAAGGTATGACAATTGATTGATTGAAGAAGAAGATAGAATCGAAAACTGGATGTTGTGGTGCTAATCTTTTGATTTCTTGAATTTTTCAGTACCTGAACCAACCTGAAGTTGCCTTTAGCACTAAAATAACAGCAGAAGAGAGTGCTATAACTAACGCTGTGGATATTTGTAATAGTCCCAAGTAAGTTCTAATCCTTTTTCCTAAATTGATACCCGTAAAACATTGCTTCTATAAACTCCAAATGCTATATTCATTTCAGTGGCTCAATCAGAGTTATGGCAGCAAATAATGATGCCATTGTCAGAGTTTTTGATGCCCAAAACTTTGCTTGTCTTAACCATTTCACATTCCCCTGGTCCGTGAATGTAAGTACCTCTTCTTTAATTCCAGACTAAATCCAGATACTCTTGTTTCAACAGTCAACACTACAATTACCTATATGTTCATGCTATATATGTATATCACAGAATACCTCTGTCAGCCCAGATGGTAAAATGCTAGCTGTTCTTGGGGACAATCCTGAATGTCTGATCGCCGATGCTCAATCAGGAAAGGTTGGTATATTGCTCAACTTTTATCAGTTTATGGGATATACATATAATCAATTCAAGACTCGACGATTTGATCTGAAAATGATGATTTTGTTGGTCGGAGGCCGGTAAGTCTAGCACCCAGTTGGGGGTTGTTAGGTGGATATCGGTAAAGGGCTAAGTCTAGTAAGCGTGTTGAAAATGTGACGGTTATCTAGGAAATAAAGTTGCGACTTCTCGCTACTAGCTATAGCTTTTGGCGAAAGTAGTAAACACTTGATTACTAGTTGTTGGGCAAAGACCTGTAAAGGCCAAGTCCAGCGTCCGGTGATTCTGGGATTGTTGGACGGAAGCCGGTAAAGGGTCAAGGGCTTAAAATGTTAAGTCCAGAACCCAAGGATCTCAAAAAAAATGTGATGTCAAACTATAAAGAAATAAAATTGCTTCTTGGCTTCTAGCTATAACTTTTGGCGGGATCCTAACAGATTTGATAACTGCTGTATAGGTAATCAACAACCTTAAAGGGCACCTAGACTTCTCGTTTGCCTCAGCCTGGCACCCGAATGGACAAATCCTGGCGACCGGGAACCAGGACACGACTTGCAGGCTATGGGATTTAAGGAACATGTCAGAGTCCATGGCAGTAGTGAAAGGGAGAATGGGAGCTGTTCGGGCCATCAATTTCACTTCAGATGGGCGGTTCATGGCCATGGCGGAGGCTGCTGATTTCGTGCACATCTTGGATACCCGGTCCGACTATGCTGCCGGTCAGGAGATTGATCTGTTCGGCGAGATTGCCGGAATTTCCTTCAGCCCCGACACTGAAGCTCTGTTCATCGGAGTTGCTGACCGAACATACGGAAGCTTGTTGGAGTTCAACAGGAGGCGTTACAGTCACTACATGGATTGTTTCTAAACAATAATGCATAGGTAGATTTTGCAGCTGTAAAATATGAGTGGCTTTTGTGGTTATGTTCTGTGAATCGGAAAAGAAATGACGGCCCATCTGTTTTTATTGAGGCCGATATAGTAGAGATTAAAGTTTTTGTCATCCTTTTCTTTTTCTTGTCAAATATGCTTGGATTGATTTGTGAAGTGATAATAGTTGAGAAATTTTTAGAATGTAAATTCGTAATGTTATTAAATTCAATTGTGGCAAAGAACGTAGGTTAAGAATTTAATGAAAAAGCTAAAAGGCTTTGTTAAGAACCTATTGGTAGGGAAAAGAGAGCAATGAAGAAATGAGAGGGGGAATTTACGCATGTCTCTCATCTCTGTGATGAGTTCTTCCTCTCATCCCTTCTGAATTCTGATGATGAGCTTTTACTTTACTCCATCTTTACCTACCTGATTTTCTCTGAATCTCCTCCATTAATGCCTAGATACCTTATCTCTGTTCTCAGTATCTTTAATGTTTACACCAAACACCATTCATTAGTCAACAACCTATGACCTTTTATGAATCATCATGCCCCCGACACAGCGACACCAACCTTTCCTCTCAGCAAATATTCCCACAATCTGTAACAATCGCCTGCACCATACTATGGCTTCCAGCAGCAACCACCCCTCAGATTTGGCAAAAGAATACACACAGCAATGTCCCTAAGAGATGAAGAAGAAATGGAGTTCCAGCTGCTCACGAAGAAATCTACACAGACATGAAGAAGAAATGGAGTTCCAGCTGTTCACGAAGAAATCTACACGTTTTAACTTTCTTAGGGACACCATGGCTTTAGTTTGGAGACCTAAGAAATGAATGATGGCGAAGGAAGTCTCCACTAACCTCTTCCTTTTCTATTTTGTTCATGAAGTTGACATTCGGAAGATGCTTAGGTTAGATATAAATAATCTAACGATAATAGTCTACGAGAAACCTGACCTTGTAGTAGCTAAAACAGTGTTATCTCGAGTCATAGCATAGGTTGATGCGTGATGCCTCTTGCACTGTTAGTCATAGACTCACACTTGACTCAGAACCCTAGATGTGTATTGGTGTCTACTTAGCAATATGAGTACCATATCTGAATGTACTATAAAATGAATATCATGTATTCCCTCAATCCAGGTGTATATTAGACACAAAGTCTTGTTGAATAATAACTACTAGTTATTCAGTCCAACCAAACTACTTAATAAACCTAGTCAACTTGTACTACTTAATTAATTAAGGCTCATATATAATATATAATATATATTATTAGGGAAAATGTTACAGCTTAACGAAGATCTCTGGTTGTACGAACAAAACCTTCTCATCCTCAAACAGATCCAACCAAACACCTCGCCACATGGAATCCAACTCATCCATGCAGATTTCTAGGTTCATGCATACAATACTCCCACGAGCATGTAAACCAAAAAAACTACTGAAATGATCGATGCCTTCCTTGGCTCCTTCATTGCAGCAGGTACAGAGAACTCAAGAGGGCTATGGAACGAATTTAGAGTCATAAACATGGTTGGGGGCTTTTTTTAGTGGGATACAAAAATATATCACTTTTGAAAAGGGGACAAATATAGGAAAAGTACTTCCATTGATTAACAAAAAAAATGCATTCTGAGAATGCATGTTAGCTTTTTCAAAAAAAAAAATAGTTAAAATGTAGAAATTTATGGTATTATACGTGTATGTGTACAGTATTGTAGTTAAAAGGAAAAGAAGATGTATGTGTACAGTATTGTAGTTAAAAGGAAAAAAAAGGCAAGTGTCATTCCGCACCATGAACCATTTCCGATTATTCATCCCGCACCATAGTCTTCAATAAGTGACTATTCGAGCCATAAACCAATTTTTTTTTTCCGCCTAGTCTTTTTTGTAGGTTTTCCGGTATAACTAATGACATGTCATCGGTTTCAAGCTGATGTGGCTTATTTGTTAATGAGGTGGCTTTAATTAAATGAGATGGAGAATAAAAATAAAAATAAAAATCCTCCTGTGAAAAGTTTCCGACTTCCCGTCTGAATCGACGAACAACAAACCTTCGGCGAAATTGGCGAATGCAGTCTTTAATCTTCCGAATCGACGACTGCAAAGCAAAGCCCTCTGTTGGAGTTGGGTGTTGGGTGAGCTTATACTTGACTGCAAAGCAAAGCCCCTTGTTCTTTCTCCTTTTCGATTGGGTACAGATCATATGATGTCTAAAGTTGTTTGCTCGCACGTGGGCTACAAATAATCCAAATCCAGTGCCTACAGAGTTTCTCTCACACTCTCGTTGATCATTAACACATAATCTTTCGGCGATGGCTTAAAGTTTCTCAAAAACAAGCTGGGGGAAGGTAACGGTAAATGGGGTGTGTCAACAGTGTTGATATCCAGCCATGATTGAACTTTTTGTTTCTTGGGATGTTTAGGATTGCTTAGATGTGGGAAGAGTTGCAGATTGAGGTGGATAAACTACCAGAGGCCA
This sequence comes from Ipomoea triloba, assembly GCF_003576645.1. Classification (NCBI taxonomy): domain Eukaryota; kingdom Viridiplantae; phylum Streptophyta; class Magnoliopsida; order Solanales; family Convolvulaceae; genus Ipomoea; species Ipomoea triloba. The sequence goes on from NC_044920.1 coordinate 20,473,105, forward strand.
AACCTAGGGAATTTTACAGAAGAAGATGATCTTATTATCAAGTATGATCTTTTTCTCTTTTTCTTATAAAAAGGGTTTCTGGAAATATGTTTTTGGGAGGAGAAGAAATATGTTTTTGTGTATAAAAGTAAAACATCTTGAAATTTGGAACCACTTTAAAGATCTAGAAACACAGATGTTCCAGAATCAAAGTGGTTAAAATCAAAAAATAACCATCCATTAGTTTATTGGTGGATGGAAGTTTCAAAAGTTTTGAATTTTGTGCTTTGCTCTGTCTCTCTATTGTTCTGTTTAGTGTTTTTTTTTCATCAAACCCACCAAGTGCAGCTCATCGGAAAATAATCCCTCCGGCAAGTGCAGTCGGCTGCTAAAAGAAGAATACCAAAAAATAAAATAAAATAATAAAAAATTCCATGTCAGCGTGAGATTACCGGTAACCTGTGAAAAACCTATAAAAAGTTATAGGTGGAAAAAAAATTTAGTTTATGGCTCGAATAGTCACTTATTGAAGTCTATGGTGCGGGATGAATAATCGGGAATGGTTCATGGTGCGGAATGACACTTTAGCAAAAAAAAAAAAGATAGTATATACTTATAAGGGGAAAAAAAATAGTATTGTTGTTTTTTTTGGAAGGTAAACGTAGGTATTCCATTAATTCATAACATAAAACGTTTACATCAATGATCAATGAAATGGTAAACCATTCCTTACAGTCAGACACAGAAACAACTTTTCTAACTATGCTATAGAAAACTTGAATCGCAGACTGTTTCATAACTATGAAGCTATGTTCCTTCAGGGAGCTTAAAGCTTCATAAAAAATCTGGGTCTTCATCGTCATTCTTTTTTGCTCGCCCAGGATAAGATCAACACTTGTCGAAAACAAACTAAACGATTTATGCTAATGAAAATGAAAAGCTCGTGAAAGTAACAAGAGTAAAAATGCTCGTGAAACTAACAAGAGGAAAACACAATAATAGAGAAAATAAAAAGTGGGTAAAGTCAAGGTAGGGTTGGGAGTTCAAGACTACCAACACAAACCCCAATACCTACATACTATTATTTTATTCAAAGGGAGAGAAAACGGAAGAAGAAGATCTGTGGCAGTGGCCGGAGGCGGACGGAGCTGCGACAGTGGTCGGGGCGGAAGAAGAGCGAGAGCAAACATAGAAGGTGATCAAAACCGCCAGCTCAAAGCTCCATTAGAGCTCCGGCCGAAAGCCGGCGGTGGAAGCCGGAGTTGAGCAGCAGAGAAAGGCGTTTGGTTTTAGAGAGAAAAAGGAGGCAGCATTAGGGTTTTCTATAGTATTGTTGTTAACCTCATTAAATCCTTAATCATTTATAGTGCATAGTAGTTAGTTAATTAAAATGTACTAATTATTACATAATAATGAGGAAAATAAAATGTAATTAACAATAATTTGTAATTAGTGTATAATAATAATGAAAACAAAATGTTTAATAATTACATAATTACTACAATATTTTGTACTTATTACGTAAAAATTTAAGAAATAAATAGAATAATAATATGCTTGCAAATAAAAGAGAGTGATAAATTGGTGTGTTCATATTTATGATTCATTTAACAAGTTAAGTTTATTGTACATGTTGTCATGAATGTAATATTCTACCGACTATGGATAAATATTCTCAACATTACAATTACCAATTAACATCATTACTACGACGTTGTCCTGTGTATTGAATAATACAACATTATCTGTTGCGTCAATTTGTAAATATGTGGATATTTCCTCCCACAGTTGCATGAATAATGTTTCATCGAAGTAGAGCTCTAGTTTTCGATTTTCAACAATTATTGTTAAAGTGTCATTGAAGACATCGAAGTGGTTGAGAGATGCACACAACAAAGCATGCTAAAGAAGTGTAAGAATAAGTTAGTAAATAAAAATAGCATTTTGACAGAAATTGAAAGTATAATCTAATGTGTATTGTTTCTTACCGCTGAAGGTTGAGACAAATCAATATACCATGAACTGTGTCGTCGGAGAAGTTTATTAAATGACAATGATGATGGGATAGTAGACATCACCTTGACAATTATTTGGCCTAAAATATAACAAAAAAAATTAATATATGTACTTAAGTATAATCTATAGACTATAGTTTATGGATTATAGTGTAATGTTACCTTGTTCACAATTCCGAGATGTTATGTATTCCCCATAACGATTAGGTTTTAGTTTCATCACGCCGGTATTGTAGGTGGTATTGTTGTATCCATAGTAGAAAAAAGTTTCAAAAGTGAAGAAACTAGTATGTCTAAAAAGTACAATGTCTCCAGGATATAAATGTTCTCTATCATGAAATCTGATGTTCCCGTAGTGAAGTGCATGTTCTCAATGGTAACTTCAATTCCTACCGAGCGACCATGGCACAAAATAGCGGTTGTAGTGAAATGTTGCATTAGATGGCGATGCATGTAATTTGGAATTTTCTAGAAAGAAATGTATGAAATGTATCAACGAGGAATGTAGTGAATGTATTAAATTACATTAACACATAATTACGAAATTATATCGATATAATTACCATTGTTACTAGCAACATAATTTGAATACTAAAACATGTGATAGCGCATGTAGTAATACCAGGCAAATGATGTTGATCATTGCAAACTAAAAAGAGTAGTAAAAAAAACTATAGTTAGGCATGAAAAAAGTAAATAAATAAAATGTTACCAGATATTACGTGATTGATAAATAATAGCTTGTAAGCCGTGATGTAGGATCTCCGTCGTATATCCTTTGGCACCTTGCAAATCTTGAAAAAACATTGGTTCCAACACATTTGAACCTAGCATCTGTAAATATTTAATCCACGATGGCGCTGTGAAACATGCGTATTGATTTGATGTTGTATGTATTACTATTGCATACAATATTTTTTTCCTGTTAATGGTATAGGCAAAATAAAGTTTCATTTCTCTATCATAAGTGTTGATAGCTGACATGTTTGTAAAACGAACAAATATGTCCATGTTGGAATTTTAGATGTTAAAAGAGATATTGTATATGCCAGATGGTGAGATATTGGTATAGAATGGAAGTGAATTTTGCGCGGTTTTATATAAGAAGAAACATGCTTCCTTGGAAAGCATTTTACTTTAATATTTTTAATTTAAAAATAAACAAGTCCATATGTAGTAAAAGATTAAAAATTGATATACAATTCCCTACAAGAGATATTGTATATTCCTGAGAGGTATGTTAGTAGCATTTATAAATTTAAAAAGTACACAACATTGTGATTCCCTATTATTTTCACTAAATCACACATTTCAACAATTTTCCATGGATAAGTGTTACTTCTCCATAAAATTGTTTCATTTCATGTATAACTATCACTTTTCTATAAAGATAGTTTGATTCCAACAAGAAAATAGAATTTATATGGAGAATAGGAAACATGGCTCCTAAGATGCATCTTACTTAAATTTTCGGAATTCCAACAAGAAAACAGAATTTGATATTAACCAACAATTTTCAGAATTTGATATTAATCAACAATTTTCAGAATTTGAATAAGCATCACTTTCCATAAATATTTTTTTTCTGAGAACTATAAAGATTGTTTGATTCCCACAAAAAACGGAAGTTGACATAGAGAATAACAAACATGCCTAACTAAGATGCATGTTACTTGAATTTAAATTTTTTTTTAAAAGTACAAATTATAAAAATATCAAAAGATTTGTTATACTCCGTACATCTGAAATTTCTTTATAGCATATGTAAATTATAACAATTATCAATTGTATGTTTTTTGGGGTGGTGAAATATGTTAGTTTGCAATGCCCCCAACTCGATTATACAAGTCATGCACATACTGCCATTTCAATTGCTATGCATAATGGATTTGATGTCGTGTTACTTATGATACGACATGCAATGGGTTTAACCGTTTAAGTTCTGAACATGGCGTTGAAATAACGTGAAGCTTGATCTTTGATACTCCAATGGGTCATACCCATAATGCATATTGTATTACTACGCAGGAAGAGTGGCAATACTTCGTACACCAAACATCTAGCCTTGGTGAGTTGTATGTTTATGTTACCCCAGAAGTCAATGTTGCGCCACAAATTTCAAATGTTGCAGCCTTTGGTGCATACAAACAGTATGCTGATTTTAGTAACTTTAGTGCTTCAATCGGCCCACATAATTTTACTTCTAGAGACACTTCTACTAGCATGTCTTTGCCAACAACATCTCACCTCGTTGAATCGTCGGAGAGTACAGAATCAGAGCCCGAAGAGATATTATCACAAAGTTCAAAAGGTTCTACTGAATAAGATACAAATGATCATTTTTCATTCAACTTTGAGTCATTTCAAGAACCCCATGAAACCTGTTTTAGAGATGAGCAACGGCACGGAAAAAGAATTGACGATTCTGAAATTCCTTACTACCATGTGCCAATTTCATTTAATATCGCGTACGGTTAGCATAACGATGAATCTGAATCAAGGTTGTCATATGACCCCACAACAAATCTGCTCAAGGCAGGTATGGTTTTCACTGGGTTTGGTGAGCTAAAAAAAGTTGTGACCATATACCATATCCGACAGAAAATGCTATTCAAAACAAAACACAAGAAAAGCATGTCGTGGCGAGTGGTGTGTTCTAATTTCAATTCAGGAGAACAATCATGTCTTTGGTCATTGTCTGCACGAAAATTGCAAGGAACGTATGATGAATGAAAGATCACAAAGTGCAGTGACAACCACATCTGCCCACGTGATTTCAACCGAGGTGGGTTGATCATGAGTACAAAATAAAACACATTCAAATCGATGTGCAACAACAGTATGGGATCGATGTTACATACAGGACGACGATTTTGTATTGGGTCATCCAAAGGTGCGCAACTTATAACATCTACGGGGACACATGTCAAATATTCATAAATGGTACCCACCATATATTGCCGAGCCATAATATTTATATCCCTTATTGCATCATCCTGCTCGGTAGGATTCTTAATTGTTGCATCAGTTCTTAACCTAATTGCTTGCATCCCATGCATCTACGCCACACAAAAATTAAACAAAAAAATAGTTTCAATAATACTACAAAAAAAATACTAAATTAATTGTAAAAACTATTAAGACACTAACCAATTTATTAACTGAAGCAGCACTTTGCGAATAACCCTCATCTGGGTTATGGTCATGGTTGCCAATGAGCCGTCAACCGTACCGATAAAATCAAACTTGATATGCATCAATAGTCGCTGGTTCTTCACTATGAGGTATATCTATAATAAATAAACCTCGACTATTCCACTCTTACACATACGCTGCATGCTTTACACTCTAATCATCATTTGTATTACCTGAACGGCCGTCTATGTCATACACTTTTTGACTATATCGCACATGAGTCGAGACATCTTGAAGACCATGAAATTACCTACAAAATAGGTCAAGGCAATGATGCTCAACAATGTAAAAGAAAATTAGTGGCACCCGAGCTGTCCAATACTCTTGCCCAGCTTTGCAATAATACGACAAGTTATTCAAGAAGTTATCTTATGGAGTGAAATTGAACTGCAAAAAAAAAAAAAAATCAATGTCGATTTTTTTTTATGTTATGATATGTAAATATCTATTATAATTGTAAAATATAAACATAACATCAAAGTGACTCACCCGACTTGCACTAACTCGATCCAATTGGTCCCGATAAACTCGCACCACGTGTCCGGAGACAAGACGCCATGAATGCAGGCAATTTCACCTATGTTTCAAAATAGAACAATAAGTACTTCAATATAATATAAATTCTTAAATTTAATAATGGCACTTTGCAACTAACCTTGTTGCAAGTGACAAATCTCCAAGCATTTCTTGAGGCAAAACGCCTTGTGGCCTAACCATAGGCAGTCTCTCCCATGCCCAAATTTGAACCAACAATAAGCATCTACATATGGTCGAAGTTTCGTGATGAGCCCCTCTGCACAACGCCCTCTATAGGTACGCTAAAGCTGCTGATCCCCAACTATATTTGTTAGAGTCATTAGGCTGGTGTGTGGTTTATATTACTTTGACTAAGCTACTCCCTATTATATTGGGGTAAGTTAAGTCTCCTATGTCTATTGCATTACTTGTAAATTATTGTTCATTCATTGAATACACAAGATAACGATAGGCTTCCAATTTTTTCACCCCTTCACCCATGTCGACTCATTCATCGGAGCGCACTGTCACGGCTGTCACCGTCCAAGCTCCGGCCACCCCCCCCTCCAACAAATCCCTTAACGTTTGTCCATCACTTTGTTTCATTGAAACTTACATCCCGGAATTACCTATTATGGAGAACCCAACTCGTACCATTCTTGCGAGGCCAAGGGTTGCTTGGCTATGTCGACGGAAACCTCCCCTGCTCGCCGGCTGTTCTCACCATCGCCGCTACTACTGGATCCTCCGAGGTGACAAACACCACCACACCGAATCCGACACACGATGTTTGGGTCCAACAGAACCAGTCTATTCTATCGTTCCTCATCTCGTCGCTCTCCGACAAGGTGATGTACCTAGCCGTTGGAAGGACAACCTCACGCGACGTATGGCTCTCCATCACAACGGCGTTGGGGTATTCGACCCGCATGGTGCCTCAATTTGCTTGGGCAATTCCAGAGCCTTCGTCAAGGTGATAGCTCTTCGGCGGAATACCTCGGACGAGCCCAATTGCTGATCAAAGACTTAGCATTCGCCGATCGCACCATCTCCCTCGATGAACAGAATCTTTACGTGTTCAGAGGGCTCCGACCGGAGTTCTGCGCGATGGTCGCTTCTCTCACGGTCTCAAGTACCCCAGTTTCAATTCTCTAGCTGTCTGACTTCCTACAGGCCCAACAATTCATATATGGCGATGAGTTTACGCCTGGTGGCTCTTCGGCTGCCATGTTCGCCGGCCGTGGTCGGAGGCAGAACGGCGATGGCAGATCTGGTGGTCGACACCTACACGGTGGTCAAGGGCGTGGGCGCCATCACGGACGAGGAGGACCGCACACTTCAAAATCACTAATTAATTCTAACAAAAATAATTTCATATCCCTCTTCGATGTTTCGGGGAATACAAATCCTCCTAATAACTTAAAGATAAGTATCCGCGTGGCATTTTGCACTTCAAGATCTGAGTTGTTCTCCGTCAATTGTGGAACTTTGGGTACAATTGTAGAAAAAAGTTTACTAGCGTAACGAATCCATCTAGATGTTTAATTCCAAACAATTCGAAACAAATAGCCTTCCACTCTTCGACAGACCTCTTATCAATTCCCGTAATTGGTAGACTATCCACCTTTAATCCGAATAACACTTGAATATCTTGAAGTGTTATGCCCACCTCGCCGAAGGGCATGTGAAAGGCGTGGACCTCTGGACGCCAACGCTCTATAAGGGCGGCAATTAAGGCGTGGTCCAACTTAATATTTGTGAGGTGAGCTACTTCGTAAAATCCTCCAACACGTAGATAATGCAGCATTCTTGGATGTCGAGCCTCTCTACTTTGTGTCTGCATATCATATCGACCGATATTGAGTCGCGGATCATAGTCTCGATTTGTCCAAAATGCTCGACAAAGATGATTTTGTTGAAATACTAGCAACGTTGGATCAATCGGTTCCGGATGCAATGACATATCCCTAACTTAATAATAATATTCCAAACTAATACATTTCTTTAGAATATATGTGTATATATATATATATATATATATATATATATATATATATATATATATATATATATATATAACACAAGAAAAAAAATTCTCTCCCTCGAGAATGTTATCATATGGAGTGAAACTAGATAATTGGATTACATATAATATTTTACTAAAAAATGTTACTTGAAAACTAAAACAATAATACTATATTTAAAATAAAAAAATCAATGCAATCCATGCTCCTTATAACATTTTTTCCAAATAAATGTAACGACATAAAAACTAAAAAAAAAACAATATTATACTATTTAAAATACAAAAATCAATGCAATCCACATGGTTTAAAATCCATACATAACATGCACTCCTTAGATACATATAACATGGCCTCACCGAGAGCATGTTATGTGAATATTGGTTAAAAAAAACAGAGAAAGAACTTCAATGTTTAATGCAAAGAGAATGGGAAAACAATTATAGCTATATGTCATGCATGCCTTTCAAATGAAACTAGGATGTGCAAAACACGCATGTGAACGTCAATTTGTGTCTATGTGCTATAAAGCTTCAATCACCACCTTAAAATCCAACCATTTTTTACGTATAAAGCTACCCATTGCCAAATTACTCTACCCTTTGCGCATATATATATATATATATATATATATATATATATATATATATATATATATATATATATATATATACATATATAGCTCTACTAGGGAACAACCATTTGACAGTAAGAAAGACTGGGCATCACTGTGGAAATGTAGAGTCCCTCCAAAGGTGTAATCATTCATGTGGTAAGCATGCTCATCATGCCTCCCAACAGCTTATCTCTTTCGTGCAAAGAGAGTTGATTGCAATCCCCTTTGTAAGATATGTTCAAATTCTGATGAGAGTATCATGCATCTCCTTGTGCACTGCCCCATAGCTTCCAGGGCTGGTCCTGAGCACTGGCGGAATGGGCGACCGCCCAGGGCCCCATGATAGAAGGGGTCATTCATATATATGTATATGTATACATATATCTATTATAGTGTTATAATTATATTTAAAAAAATAAAAAATTAGAGTAATAATTATATTAGAAAACAAAAAATTAAGAATAGATGGGACTGCAGGAAGTTGAGAATCGACGCTTAATTAAATAATTTAGAAATAGAATTGACACGGGGAGTCGAGGACACCTAATTATCTTTTATCTATTAGAATCGACACCATAACCAGCTAACCTATTCGTCTGCTTCAATAAAAAAAATCCAATTCGATTAATCAACGATTATTCATTTGTTTGCCAGTTTAGGCCCCATTGTCCGTTGTAACTTGTAAGTTTTGTTCTATTTATAATTTGTTCTGTCTTTATTTCCTACTCAACACAGCACACCTATAGGGCAGTAGGGATTTAGTGTTATAAATCTATAATCCTCTAATGAGTAATGTTTATTTGGATAATGAATTTTGTGATTTCTATAATTCTAGAATTCTAGAATATATATATATATATATATATATATATATATATATATATATATATATATATAATTTTTGAATTATAATTATCTTGAGTTACTGAGTTCTGTCTAATCCATTAAATTTATAGGGATAGATAGTGATAGAAGAAATGAACAAAAAATCGTAGTTGTGGATCTGTTTGTGATACTGATGACTGAGGAAAACTTTTTAAAAAATATTCAGGTGATTTTGTTCTTTTCTTATACACAGTTTTTAAAATTGATTTATATAAAGTTACCTAAAAAGCATTTATGTGATGGTGAAAAAAGAAAAAAAAAAAACAAGTAGAGCAGCTAATAGAAACACAATGAGGTATATTGAGAATGACCAAAGTCATGTTAATGACGATTTTGTGTATTGAGAAAGATATGCTAGAGAAGGTTAATCTTGATGCAATTATCGATGATTTTTCATAACACGTAGAATTTTTTTGTCATGATTACTTTTGTATTTAAAAAATGTTGAAAATTTTCTAATAGTATTTCATGTTATTTGATATTATTATTTTTTAGTATTATTACATTTAAATTTTAGTTTTTTCATATAAGGGGCCTATTTTTTTAATTTCGCCAGGGCCTCTAAACTGTTTGGACCGGCCCTGATAGCTTCTCAATGCTGGAGTCTGTCCAATATCATTATTTCATCCACTGCAGCAGATTCTATTGGTGACTGGTTCGCGCATAATAGTAAACTCCTTGATAAGTACCAGTGCAATTTGATGCTTATGATCTGTTGACACTTATGGTATGATAGGAATGAAAGAGTTTGGAACAATAACTCCCTCACGTCTAGGATGGAGAAAGCCAAAGCCTACCTCACCGAATGGACAACCATGCAAGAAAATGGCGACTTTTCCTAGCCTCAACAATAAACCAACATTACCAGATGGATGAAACCAGCGCATGGATGGCTTAAACTAAATGTAGATGCCGGTTGGATTTTGCGGGATTATCATGGAGACTTCAAGGCAGCTGCTAGTCTTCCATGGTGTGGTTTGTACTCTGTCAAGGAATCCGAGTCAATAGCAGTCCGCAAAGCCCTCAACTGGTTGAAGGAGAATCATATAGCTCACTGCCGTTTAGAAATTGATGCGCTGCAGATCATTCAGGATCTCAAAACATCCAACTTCGACTCTGAATTTGACCTTATTCTCTTTGATGTAAAAGATTTATTATCGTCTCTTGTTGATGTTTCTATATCGTTCGTTAAGCAGTCAACGAATCAGATTGCCCACCTGTTAGCTCGGGAAATCCCTTTCCATGTCTGATCGTAGGGTGTGGATTGATTTCCCTCATTCTTTCATTGTTAACTCTTTGATTTTCAAAAAAAAAAAAAAAAAAAACTCTTACTTCGGACCTCTATTAATGAAATCGTTGTTTATTAAAAAAAAAGAATTTAATGAATTAAAAAAAAAAATAAGACTAAAGATGATATCAATTATATTTTAAAAAAATAATTTTTTTTTACTACTAAGTTATTTTTAAGAATGATTCATTAATTATTGACTTTTACTAATTTTTATAATCGACTTTTTATTTGATCATAATTTGGTCCACTGACTATTGATTTTGTTCAAATTTTGATCTTTCATTTTAAAAATTGGTCTTTCAGTTAAATACTATTTAGTGAATATTAAATTTAATGGTAAGAGCATCTACATTAGTATATTTTGTAAAGTTTTTACACACTTTTTAAGAAATGTTAATTGATGTGGAAGAGTGAGAATGCGAAGAGAGAAAAATAAAACTCTTCCGGCAAGTTCAAGGTTTTTGCAGATCAAGTGGGTCTCACCTTTTTAATTCACTTGGCATTAATTTAACACGCGTGAAGATCAAAGTTGCGCCCAACACGTGCCAGCTGGGACGCATTAATCATGTTTTGCATACTTTTTTTTTAAAATTTAAATTTCAACATTGTTTTGTTTATTTTCTATTTCATTCCATTTTTTCTTTCCTAGTCACACCTCTAAAAATTCTTCAACAATCATAAAAAACCTCACTATTGAAGATGCTCGAAAAATGTAAAATTTGATTTGTTAGTGAGATTGACAAATTTGGTTCATATACTTCATATATTAGGTTTCATCATTGGTGGGAATGTAAAGAACAAGTTGATACATGAGTCAATTTGGACTATGCTATTGATAACTTTCTACTTAAGTTTGAGTTGAATCAGATGATTATGTCATTTGTTTCATTACTCTAAAATATGTAAATATGGAGTAGTAATTCTGCTAGTCAATTATTACCTTATTACCATTTTATTTAAAAATCATTAAAAAAATATTTAATTGTTAATGACCTTGTGGTCTAGTGGCACAAAGTAACTACGGAGTATTTTATATGAGAGACTGTGGGGGCGGTATTGACTCTTTGTGTCAGTAGTACTAAAAGAATATTAATTGAATGACTAAATCTAGAATGAAATGAAGTTAATAAACTAATTGGGTGATTTGAGATTGGAGATTCAACTTTTTGGAGCAGAGAAACTAATTGGTTAAACGGAAAGTTGAAGATAAATAATTTTTGAGCAAATTGTCATTTTGGTCCACTGACTATAGGGGTCCTATTAATTTGTATCCACGACTTTCAAAAGTGTTAATTGCATACCATGACTTTTCAATTTGTATCAATTTTGGTCACTCCGGCCAAATTGGCGGCCAAATGTCGCCGGATTCTCTTAATCACTCCGTTTCGGCTTAATATAAGGGGCAAAATTATACTTTCCACTGTCCAAAATAACCCAACCCAACCCCTATCCTCAAACCTGGTTAAGCTTAATCCCTCGATCTTTTGACCCTGATTTTCTTCTGTCTTCTCTCTCTAGTCTGTATATTTCTGCAAAATTATCCAGCGAAATTCTACAGACGAAGGTGAAACTGATCAAAGACTGTCAATTTTAGAACCCCACAGTTTAATCTTGCCGATGCCAAATGCCGATACGCTGCGGCGTCGGCGCAACCGCATTTTGAATTGCTTCAGCCTGCGTACAAAGGCCGTTGTGTTCAACCCCGGACATGTAGTTCCTCACTTCTTTCCTTATCATCTCCTGCAACTCTACCAAGAACTCCGAGCTGAAGAGAGGTTTCTCCTCCGTTTGAGGCGACGGTGGGGCGGCGAACTGGAAGCTTTGCGGAGGCAGTGGGGGTAAATCAACTTTTGCAGGTGGAGACACCTGGGGAGGCTGGGGAATAGGGACGAGATGATTTTGGCGGTTTATCAACGGTGGAGCTTCGTTGGATCTCGGCAAAGAGAGACTCAGAGAGGTAACCGGATCGGCGGCAGCCGCCGACAAAGACAGCGTTTCAATCGTCGGAAAAACCAGAAGGAGCGGGAGCTTCCGATTGCCGGTGGTTATGGCGATGGGTTTCTAGATATCACTAAAATCGGAGTCGGAAGGACTGCCGGCGCTGGAAGATCTCTTGAGCAGCAACTCAAAGCTCGAATCCACCGACAAAGAACCGCACTTTCGTTTTAGAGTAGAATTCCACAACTAAGCAACCTAGCTATGGTGGCCCACTTATTGCTGAACTGGGTTTGGGGGATCGGGGTTTGGGTTGGGTAATATTGGACAGTGGAAAGTACAATTTTGTCCCTTATATTAAGCCGGAACGGAGGGATTAAGAGAATCCGGCGACATTTGGCCGCTAATTTGCCCGGAGTGACCAAAATTGATACAAATTGAAAAGTCATGGTATGCAATTAACACTTTTGAAAGTCATGGATGCAAATTAATAGGACCCCTATAGTCAGTGGACCAAAATGGCAATTTGCTCATAATTTTTATAAAGAGTTAATTCAATTTTTGGTCCTAAATTTATAGGTGGCAGTCCACTCTTAGTCATTTTTTATTAGAACATCCACTTTTGATCTTAGTATTATTGTGGCATGACCATTTTTGGTCCTTTATCAACAAAATAGTTTAAATATCGTTAAATACAAGAATATTTCGGTCTTCAATTATTGATGTTCTTTAAAAAATAAACATAAAAAATATAGCGGCTCAACATACTTTGTATAAAAAGGATTGAAATGTCTTTGTATTTAACGATATTTCAACGATTTTGTTGATGGAAGACTAAAAATGGTCATGTCATAATAATACTACGACCAAATGAGGATCCTCTAATAAAAAAGGGCTAAAAATAGATTGTTACCTATAAATCTATGACAAAAAATGAAATTAACTTTTTTTTTTTTGAAACCAAAAAAAAAAAAAACGTATGTTGATTTTCAATAAAGGAGCTATTCTTGAGGTTAACTCTTTTAATATTGGATTAGAATCATTAATTTCAATTGGTATTGTGGATTCCGGTTCTAAATTTCAAGCAACCTGAACCGTAATTGTTTGTATTCGGTCTATACAGTAGTCGATCAATCGTTATACCCTGCACCACGGTGCACATAGCAATGTGCACCATGTACGTAAAACGACGTCGTTTTGGTGTTAGTGGACGCGGACGCGAATGACTTCAGGGAATTCATTATCTATAATACACATAATCATTATCTAGAATACACAGAATGTTTGCTTAGAATACACAGAATGTTTGCCCAGAATACACAGAATATTGACACACAATACATAGAACTCATCCACCTAACATTCGAATGCACAAACACATCACAACCTGTGTTAATAACATGAATACACAGAATATTGACATAAAATACACAGAACTCATCCTCCTAAACATTCGAATGCACAAACACATCACAACCTGTGTTAATAACATGAATACACAGAATATTGACACAAAATACACAGAACTCATCCTCCTAAACATTCGAATGTACAAACACATCACAACATGTGTTACTAACATGAATACACATAACGGTTGCCTAGAATACATAGAACGGTTGCCTAGAATACACAGAATGATTGCTTGGAATACACAGAATATTAACATAAATACAGAGACCGGCGAAACGGGAAACGTGATTTCTAAAAAAACGGACGATTAGTTTACAATGCTCAAAACGACGTCGTTTAGGTACGTGGTGCACATTGCTATGTGCATCGTGGTGCACAGTATAATTTGCCTTAGTCGATTTGGTTTCACAGTTGGGAAGATATTGGGTAAAAAAGAAAAAAGGAAAAAACCAGAAAAGGGAAGAAATGCGCAAACCGAGATACGAGAAAGAAATCACTTCCCATTCACTCTAGGACTTAGGGTTTCGATTCTCTATTACCCTCTCTTTTGCTCTCTCGTATTTTCTTGAAACCCAAATTTTGATTCAGATTCAGCAATTATAATCTTCAATGGATGAACCTGGTACCGGTGGTGGCGGTGAATCTGCCGGCGGCAAGTTCTCGACGTCGTACGAGGAGTCGGCAGGGCGGCAGAGGTTTAAAGTGAAGCTGACGCCGGGGGAGACCACAATCGTATCATGGAAGAAGCTTCTCAAGGACGCCACTGGCTCTCATTCTAGAAGAAATGCTGTTTCCGACCCTGCCCCGAGTTCATCTGCAGCTGCCGCTGCGAATCAACCTCTTGACTCACACATTGCTCCGGTATGTCAGTTGCGGAGTTTTGGCGTGTATGATTCGTTGATAATAAGAAATTTTTATGCTTATTCAGCTTCATTTTAACTGAAATTCGTGATAATCTGTGATGAATTGCTCTAAACGTTGGTTATACGGTTGCAACATTTGCCGTTAAAGTTTTGCCACTACTTCCATCTCTTCTTTCTCCAGCTTTGATTTTATTTATCCTCTTCATGATCATGGGAATATCTTTATTTTTTAATGATCGGGAAGTCTCCCTCTACACTGTCTTGTGCTTTGTATTGCCATTAATTACAAAAATGGTTGGCCATTTTTAGTTAGCTTTGATACCATCTTGACACAAAGTAATTTGGAATAATATTAAGTGCATGGAAAAAAAGGTGTATATTATGTCTGGTTTATACATGCGCACACATATTAGATATATATAGGAGAAGAAAGGTAGTCTAACTCCATATACCTCATTTTTTTTCCTTTTCTAATTCAAAGATTGATTATTTTAGTCTCCTGTTGGCAACTGGAACAAATTTGGGAAAGAAAAAGAAATAGTGGTTGAAATTAAATTCTCTTTTGGAAATGAAGGGATAATGGAAACAGGTGAATAAAAAGGGACAAGTAGTTTAGAGAAGGTAGAAGAGGATAGTCTAGGGGTTAAAACACTATCTTTAACATAAAGGTATGGAGAGAGGATGTCTGAAATCTGAATAAGTATGAAGGGTGAAGTTTTTGCTTTAGCCAGCGGTGATATACATACTTTCCTATTTTTATTTAGTTTCATCTTTCCTATTTTTTTTTTTAAATTTTGTTTTCTTTTATTTTTGAAGTTTCTAATTTATTTTTTAGTTATGTATCTCCTCTAGCAAATATTCTGTTATTTTTTTTTAGAAATAAAATAGCCATAAGAAATAAAATTAAACCCCAAACTAGTAGGGGCTGGGAGAGGGGCGGGCGGGTTTGCTTCTTAGGACCAAAGCTGTGTGTTTGGGAGGGGGGAATATATTTTCAACTTGCATATCATTGGTGCTAATCGCTGTTGCTGGACTAGAAGTGCTCCAAGAAATGATATTTTTCCAGGAAGAAGATACGCTACCATGTTAGAAACTAGAGAAAGACTTAAGATTAAAGCATGCATTGATCAAACTTCAAATTTTTGTTGTGGGCCATGCTTGCATTGCCTTGTGACAATACTTTTAGGGGGTGTTTGGTTCAAGTTATACAACATAACCAAGGGAATGTGACATTCCATTGCTTACATTCCAATGTTTGGTTCATGTTATCTTACTTTTCCAAGGGAATATAACATTCCCCAAGGAATGCAACATACCCTCCAGTCCTCCACATAGGATTTTGAAGGCAATGTGATTCCCTCACAATTCTTAAATTATCTAAGATTACCATGCATATTTACAAATTTTGCCTTTTTAATTCTAATTATTATAGAATATATATTTTATCTTAGCTTATTATATGTATCATATTGTATTGTTTTTGTAATTATATATTTTATTTTATTTTTTTATTACGTCATGTTAGCTTATAAAGTAATTTTGTTTCTCAAGTTCAAGCTTTTAGTTAATTATTTTTAAATCATGTAATTTTATATGAGACCTGTATCTTATTTATTTTAATTTTAAAAGTTAATTGAAATACATGAAAATATGTTAAGGGTATTAAAGTAAAAAAGAATAATTATAACATAAAAGATAATCCCTAAACCAAACAGGTTTATAACCAAAGACATGAATTTAACATTCGCAGTAATCTAACATTCCCAACAATCTAACATTTTCAATGAACCAAACGCCCCCTTAGTATGATGTCAGCCCTTTCATCTTTCTGCCTGTCTTGGCGCTCCATGGGCTACTAGGCTTGCTTGAATGTTGATGATGAAATTACTTGTTGAGTTGTTATAGATATATTTTACTTTTACCTCTCTAGTCTCTACAGATGTATATGAGTATATCTTATACCAATTAGTTCATTTATGAACACTGTATATTGATTCTCAATTTTCTCTGGACAATCTGTGGAAAAGGAAGTTAAGGATGCTCCCCCTGGAAACCGTTTAAATGCTGTAATAGAGAAGATTGAACGTCTTTATGTGGTATGGATCTTATTTGCTTACCATTTATCTTAAATGAGACGTTTGTGAGGACAGGTGGTTCCTATTGTTTTTACATAATTGTTATGCTAACTATTTTTTTTATCACATCAATCTGAAATAATTTGCTAATTGGTGCATTATTGTTTATAGGGAAAGCATAGTGATGATGAGGAAGATCTTAGTGATGTTCCTGATGAGGATGAGTACGACACAGAGGATTCTTTCATAGATGATACTGAGCTGGTCCGTGACAGTGTCAATTACATCTCTTATTAACTAGTACTCTCTTCACTCATTTTACTAGGTCCCAGTTTGAAAGCTAGATAGTTTATGGCATGTTAATGGGTGCCATAAAATAAATGTTGAAATGATTGAAAACTATATACATTTGGTAAACATGTTACCTCTGGTTTAATTAAGTACAAAATACTTGTTATTAAATCATCATTTAAATTGTTGAAGATTGTAAGCCTGGAATTAAGGAAACAAATCAAGTACTTTTTGATGGACTAAGGAAAGATACAACTAATTTGGAGTAGAGGGACAATCATTTTTCTCATTTGGTTCAATTTGTTCTGCAAGACTCTTCACAAATTCTGTGGCCTTTTTGTGGACATGATATTTCTACAATGATGAATTTTGCTTGTGCAGGATGAATATTTTGAGGTTGACAACTCAGCAATCAAGCATGATGGCTTTTTTGTTAATCGTGGAAATTTGGAGAGGATGTACGTATCTTTAATACTCCCGTTTGGTGACTAAATTATTGTTAAATTTTATTAATTGCAGATCTATTTTATTATACACTCCATTTAAATTAGGGATAAGGGTCAAATAAACCCTCAAACTATTCAGAAAAATGCATTTAGGTCATTGAACTAAAAAAAAACTCCAAATATACACCTAAACTTGGGGGAAAAATGCATTTTAGCCATTTTGAGCTGATTTTGCCTGGAAACTTCAAGTTAATGATGACTTGGATTAGTTGGATGCAACCTAATCATGTTTTGTTGATTTTGATGCTTCTTTGGCATTTTTTTTTTAAATTTATTATTATTATTATTATTATTATTATTATTATTATAAAACTTGGCTGCCATGGCAGTCAAACGCCTTCATCTCTACTGGAGTATTGGGTGAAGACGAAGAAGACAAAGTTGTTTGTCTTTGCCCAGTAGAGATGAAGACAAAGCACCTTTGTCCCTGGGTATGGATGAAGATGACTTTGAGTCTTCGTCCAGATCTGAACCAAGTTAGGTGCTGGAAGGGCCGTCACTGGTGGTGGTAGGTGGTAGGCTATTACTGAATTAAGAAATTATTAGTATTGTTATTATTGCTAATGTTGTTGTTGTTGTTGTTGTTATTATTATTATTATTATGTTTGGACTTTGGACAAAATATTACCTTTTGGTTTTTTAGATCAAAGCTCAAGAAGAAATATGCTTAGTTTAGAAAATTACTTCTATAGTTTTGTCTTCACTTCGGGAGTACTTGATTGTAATAGTACAACTTCATGTAATTAAACAGTGACAACTTTTTTCCCTTCTATATTTCAATTGACATTAATTTTCTTTCTTTCTTTTACTTTTCCTCAGAAGTAACAAATTTACTGTGTTTCAAAGCTTCTATATTGAGTCTCATTTAAATAATTGATGATCGTCTAGAAATTATTAGGTTCACCTTTTAAGAGTAGGCTATTCTTGAGTTTCTTGATGACAACTAGTTATTTCAGCTAAGTTCATTCTTTTATTTATTTATTAGAGAACCCACTTCACTGCAAATTCAACTCCCGGAAAAGCGAAGAAGAAAAGATCAGGCAAAAGGTCATTCTGGGAGTGATGGATTTATTCCAAATAAACTTGCTAAAGTTGCAAAGGATACTGGGAAACCTGTTCCTGATGTTGCCGGAGCATCTGGACTTCCTTACTCTGGTGTTATGCTTGATTTACATCATGAAAATGTAAAATTTCAGAACCAGATATGTTTGTTGGTTATTTTTTTGTTTTGTTTTGTTTGTTTGGTTGTTTTTTTTTTTTTTTTTTTTTTTTTTTTTTTTTTTTTTTTTTTTTTTTTTTTTTTTTTTTTTTTTTTTTT
>NC_044920.1:20492498-20496876 GCF_003576645.1 Ipomoea triloba
TTTTTTTTTTTTTTTTTTTGTTTTTTTTTTTTTTTTTTTTTTTTTTTGTTTTTGTTTTTGTTTTTGTTTTGGTAAAGTTCTAAGAAAAATAAATCTGCAAAATACGCCAAGGTTGTTGTATTCATCCCCTTCAGGAGTCCTGAATGGTGGCACTTCATGCAGGAAAAGTATTTTGATCAGCAAAGGACTGGAGTTCTCCAGTCTAAGATTGTTGGCTACAAGTTAAAAGAAGGTTGTGATTTCTGATACTTCAAATCATAATTCATATATCAAATGATAGAATTTCCCATGTGCAGGACTCTCCAAATATTACCAATGGGCTACACCAATCACTTCAGGGAGGAGAAAAAAGTGTTGGTCACGATGAAAGGCTCAACACTGGTCCACCCGAGGCCAAGAGCTCCATACAGCCAGTGGTGAGTATAGCTTAACACCCCTCACCCAAACAATTATGAATATATTCTATGTCTCAAAAGTATTGTATGTCATTTTGCTTTGTAACTCTTCCTCTTTGTGTATATGCCTATCTTTTTTTTTTTTTTTTNTTTTTTTAATTTTATTTTTTATCTTTTATTTTTTTTAATAAATGTTTTTAAAATTTTTAAAAGAAATTTACTAAAAATGCACCAAGAGGGAGTAACCCAAGTACATAAAATTGTTTATGTGCGTATCTCGGGCTTTTCTTGTTGCAATGACATTTGATAACTAAAAGTAAAGATGAGACTTCAATTTTTCAGCTCAGTCTGAATGTGTAGTGTAACACATCTATTTATCTCTCAATCTTCACCACTTTGGAATTGCTCTTTCCTTTGGTACCATGTGGATTTTATGGTGCTTTATCTATTGAACTAACTTTATATCTTCGATGGACACATTAAAGTGTTTCTTTGATTTGTCACACATTATCCTGGATTACCTGATTGTGGAAGTTTTCCACAATAGTGCAGTTGCATTTTCTGATATAAAAAATTGATTCATCACATCCTTTAGTGGTGATATTTTAGTGGACAGCTTGATTGTGATTTACAGACTTACAGTAGTACAGTTCACATTCATGAATAGAACATTGGGGTTTTCAGCTAAAAGATTAGTAGCTTTATAACTGCATACTGTTACGTGTCTCTCTTTTGACAGTTATATTTTCATCACCAGATGGAGTTGTGACCAAAGTAAAGAGGCTTATTACATCACACAAAATTAATGGCAACAGGATTACTATGCTAATCCAAGTTCCCTAAAGTGGGTAGTGGGTACCCTGACAGAAAATATGTGACTCCAGAATTCTGCCACCCTCCTCTACTCCCCCATCCACCACCCACAAAGAAAAAATTTCAGGCATTTATGGACTTGTATATTTTTGTGATTTTTATTAAGTTCATTATGATTTTTGAAAACTTTAGGCTGGGATTTTGAGCCCACATTCACTGTTAAACATATGATTGTAGTTCTATTAGTAACCTAAAAAAACCATAGTCCTTTTCTTATACACAAACTTGTTAAAAGCGCGAGCGAAGCGAGCCTTGGCTGAGGGCCTCGCTTGAGCAAGGCGCACGAATATGAGAAAGCGTGCGCCTTTGTGGGCTTTTTGGATAAAGCGGTGAAGCGATAAAGCGTGCTTTTTCATGTGTAGCGCAGTCAACGGTCATAAGTTAAAAGTAAAAAAAAAAAACAAAAAAAAAAACAACTAAACCTAATAACCTGGTCGGGTCGCGAGTATAGACTAGTGGATGAAGAAGATGAAGGATTTGAGGATGATGGAATTATCAAATTTGACAATTTGGATTTGTGTGATGAAGAAGATGAGTTTGATATGGAGGATTGAATGAATGAATGATTGACAATATGTTATATTTTGATGACAAAATGGCTTAAGTGACCTTATTTTGATGACTAAAGTTTGTTTTATTATGATGTAATGACTATAGTTGTTCTTATTTAATGTTATTTTGCATTACTATTTGACTATTTGGAGTTTTTGATTATAATATATATATATATATATATATATATATATGAAAAAGCGTCGCTTCGCTTTGCGCTTTAAAGCAAAGCTCGACCTTGTCGCTTTAATGCGCTTTTTCTCTTTAAAAAGTTTGCTTGTACAGCATCCAACATGTGAAGCATAAGGTAAAAAGAAAGGGAACTTGTGCACAAAATTCAGCAATATAGTCTATTAGTCTAAATTAGAATATCTGCTAGATTCATAAGAAATTTTCTGATGTTGTAAAAATTGGCCGAAGGTGGCCACCTAGGTTCCAACTAGGTGCTAGGTGCCCCTAGGCCGAAGGGAATAATGGGAAAATCGGTCAACTAGGTGGCTGGCCGACTAGTTGGCAAACTAGGCCTAGGCAGCTGTTAATTTGTTTTTTAGTTAATTTTGTTTGTTTCGTTTGTATGTGTTATACTGTTATGGTTAGAGTATTATGTGTTTTTAGAGTATTATCATATTATGGGCATTTATATTTTATGGGGGGGATTACTTGTTAGAAGTCTAAAGCACTAGGATGCCAATTGCCAATTGCCNGGATGCCAATTGCCAATTGCCAAAAAAAAAAAAAAAAAAAATAGTTGTGCACCTAGGTGCCCTATCAAACGCCCGATGGATGCCTAGCCATTTTAAAAACATTGAGATTTCCTTAGAAACAAATCTGTTCAACTAATTTACTGATGGTGTGATAAGCTAAAATTATACCTTAGGTAGACTGTTGGAGTATTGAGATTATAAAAATTACATGAAGTATGAATTCAGATTGTAGTTCATTCTTCTAATCTTCTTCATACTTTTGCGCTATTGGGTGATTTTTACAAAAATTTCTAAATAGAGAAATAAAAAATGATTGCCATAATGTGGTTGATTTTGACATTTTCCAAAAATGTTTATTTTGCAACATTAAAATGAGACCTGGCATATCATTTCACTAAAATGACATCATGTATTCATGTTGCATTTGGCTAATGTGACATAATGACACATTTATTTTGCAATAGTAAAATGAGACTGGTTGTATTTCATTGAAGCAGTTCTTTAAAATGACGCATCATGTTTGCCAAATATGGTGCGAGATTGCATTTTGTAAATGCTGTCAGTATGTGTTCTTTATTTTTGCTTCTGCCATTCAATTTTGTCATCCATTTCTTTTGCGACAAAAGTGAGCTTCCTTATTGTGGAGATTATCATAACCACCTCAATATGTTTCTGCACTATAGGGTTCTTCAAACAAAGGTTTAGTTTAGTGGCACAGATGGAAATAAAAAATATTTCTGTGCATTCATCCACCGGTAAAATGAGGCGTTTGGTCTATGTTCCGTGTGTAAGAGTAAGGAGGAGGGGCATTTGGTTCAAACATTGTAATATGAATTGAAACCTCTTTGTTTGGTAGTAAATACGAGTCGGTATAAAATTAAATAATTAAATAAATAATATAAATATGTATATAAAAATATATAATGCAAATATTTATACATATATATGTGTATGTGTATATTCAAATTCCACATTTAATGCATGGAAGATGGCTTTTACATTTCTGTTTTCTTCATTTTTTATTCCAGCATTCAAAAGTATGATGTGAAGAAGGGAATGACTTATTATTACTAAAGGATTTGAATCCGATAGTGGGGTAGCAAAAGTAAGCAAATGGACAAAATAATTGGAATCAAATATGATAGTGAGGTACTAAAGTGCCCAACCAAATGCCACTTAAGTATGAACTGCAAGTAAATAAAAAGCGATAGTGTGTAAGAGAATAAAAAGTGGTAGAGAAAAGCCAAGTAGATCTTGTGCTAGTATAAGAGAGTGCTTAAGAGTGCAGTGTGTGCAAAATATGAACCTAGATACAGCTTACTATGGCTAGTGGTATAACCGGCAAGCGGGCCACATTTTATTATTAATGAAACATAAGGCTGCATTTGTCAAATTTGGCGCAATGTCGCTTTAGTGAAATGCAATGTGTTGCCTTGTTCTACTATTGTGAAATACACATTTTGATGCTCCCTGCCCAAATCCACCACATTTTGGTAAACAATTTTGTGCTTTACATATTTGGAAAATCCATCTTTTTACAGCACGCAACATTACTTGGTACATTTCTTCACATTAATTGGCGTTGGGAGAATGTTATTGTTTCCTGTTTCGGACTCATCTTCCATTAGTATAATTTTGGGCAGTGCAGTGGGTTACAATGCCTTGTGCTTTGAAAAGTTGGAAGAATATAACAACCTACATTGTATGCACATCTAATATTTCAAGGTTTTGGCTTGTCTTTGGCTCATCTTTCATTTGGTTCTTTGAACATTAATATAGATAATTCCGAATTCTCAATATAAGAATTGTTTTAGATTATTTTTTTGGGGTGGGGGGGGGGGGGGGGGAAAACTT
>NC_044920.1:20497082-20549463 GCF_003576645.1 Ipomoea triloba
GGGGGGGTACGTCAATGGGGGTGGGGAATTTAACTTGTGGCTTTCAACCAAGAATCACGGGTTTATATGGTAGTGTCATACATTTTCTCTTTTCTTTCATCATCTTTGTCTATTCTAAACTTGTTTTCCATTGCACTGTTGGTGAAGGGATGGTTTTGATGGGGTAAGTTATCATATAGAGGTCTTCTCTTTTTTACTTACACAACTAATATTACTTTTTATCGATAACAAAAGGATTCCTTTCATGCAGAGAAGGGAAGCATCTAGTGTTAGACGAAAAGGTACAATGCTAGAGAAGGCCATCAGAGACTTGGAGAAGATAGTTGCAGAATGTATATTCTGTAGTCTATGACTTCTATAGTATTATTTATGCCAATCATCTTTTGTGTTAAATACATTCTTAATATCTTAAATTACAGCAAGGCCACCTAATACCGACGTTCAAGAAGCTGATAATTCATCACAAGCTATCAAAAGGAGGTTACCACTTGAAATAAAGCATAAGCTGGCGAAAGTTGCTAGACTGGCGGTAATAAGCTATCAGGATTTGATTTTATATAATGCTTATGAGTTGTGAGCTTTTGGCTCTTATTGATTTCTTTTTCTCAGACCCCATTGGAAGTTAATTATTGTATTTTTGGATGGTTGCAGCAGGCAAGCCATGGAAAAGTTTCAGATGAGTTAGTAAATCGCTTAATGAGTATTGTTGGCCACTTGATACAGCTCCGGACATTAAAGGTTTTCCCCCTCTCTTGTACAGGCTATGTGGATTCCATTTTAAACATTGTTCTGAATATGTTGACCCACTGGTTCCTACCATGCTTCTTTTTCCTTGTCAATAAAATAGTATTAACATAGCACAGCTAAGATCCTATAATTTTTCCTGTTTCTATTAGTGGGAGATGATACTTTTGATTCTGGGTGATCAGTGGTGAATCCTGCAAATACATATGTGTGTGTGTGTATATATATATATATATATATATCTATCTTTGAAGTTCTGAGTTGCTGCTTCTTTTTTTTTTTCTTAATTTGATTTCTTAAATATCTATGAGAAATTGTTGATGATGCTTAGATAAGAATATACTAAGTGTGCTGAATGAGCAGATATTAGCGGGTGTATAGTTTGCTGGAAGATATTTTCCAAGGAACTAGAATTCCTAAAAGTGGAGGAAAATTGAATTATGCTTTGTTTGGTTCATGGAAAATATTTTCCAAAGGAACTTGAATTACTCAAATATGAGGAAAATATTTTCTTTGGTCATCTTAGGTATTTTTTTTTCCATGGCATTTGGGAACAAAGTTCAACCTAGTATGATCAAACTTCCTTCATATTACTCTATTGTCTTGAGCATAGTTTGGAGATGAAAGTTGTCAAATAATGCTTATTTAACTATTGCCACAATATTTATTATATTATTATAATAAAATATATAATTATAATATTTTAATTTAAAAATCTTTAATTTATAAATTACTACTCTATATTATTTTTAGAGTTAATTTCAGAAATGGTCCCTTGACTATTGACTGAAGAGATTCTGAAAATTCTTGCATTAAACATTATACCAGCATATATACAACCTACCCTAATAAAAGAAAGAACTAATTAGCTTAGTTCTTTCCTTAAAATCTGGTAATTGAAAATCAAGAAACTGATTCATAGGAGATACTGAAAATCACCCTCAATCTCTCCATTATTTCTAACATATTTTCCTAAATTAAATTCCCTTACTTTGACTCTCTACTACTCAATACTCCCTCTCAACATCACTACATCAGAAGCAGGAGGCAGTTTAGAAACTAAAGAAACTGTGGCAGTGAATCAGTGATTATAGACTTTTAATTTGACCATAATTGGTTCCTTGACTATTATTTTGTTCCAGATTTGATCATTGGGTTAAATATTCGTTTAGTAGGTGTTAAATTTAAGGGTAAAAATCTAAAAGTAAGTCATCTTTGATTCTAATGGCGATGGTTATGGGTATTGTGTTGGTTGAGGAGGTAATGGTGTACATGCAAAACAGGCTAGTTCTGCAGGCCTTTGGTGGCTTCAGTATGTTCCTCTATAGCCTTGAAGTGGCTGTATATGCCTTTGAAGGGATAGGAATAGTGTTGCCATTAGAATCAGAGATGAGAGACAAGGCTAAATTTGGGGGAGTCTTGGGTTTCTCAATGGCCATCATTTCTCCGAACTCTGATAGACAAGGCTAAATTTGGGAGTCTTGGGTTTCTCAATGGCCATCAATTCTCTGATGTATTGAGTGTTTGGAATCTTCGGTTTCTTGGCATTTGGTGATTAAACAAAGGATATATTCACCTCAAATTTGGGACAGGGACTTATTAGCAGTTTGGTCCAAATTGGCTTATGCGTAAACCTTTTCTTCACATTCCCACTAATGATGAACTCAGTGTATGAATTTCTGGAGAGATGATTTTGCCATGCCAGAGTTGCTTGTTGTTGAGATGGGCAATGGTGTTTGGGATGAGTTTGATGGCATTGCTAGTCCCCAACTTAGCTGACTTACTTTTACATTCTTTCCCTTTTTAAATTTAATGCGTACTAAACGAATATTTAATCAGACGATCAAATCTAGAACAAAATTAATAGTCAAGGGACCAATTATGGTCAAATTAAAAGTCAAGGATAAAAATTGTTAAAGGTCAATACTCTAGGGATCATTCCTAGAATTAACTCTTATTTTTATCATCATTATTATTGTGTAGGGGCATATTGGTCTTTATACTCTTTATTTCTTACAATTCCAAACCCAACTAAACAATAGTATAAGTATTCTCAGTAATTTCTTTTCCACCAACCAAACAATGGAATCAATCTTCTCAGTAATTTTTTTCCATGGAATATAAATTCTTTTACTCAATTATTTTCAACGAGCCAAAAGAGCATTCAGTTGATCTGACATGTTTTTGGATGCAGAGAAATTTGAAGGCCATGATTAACATGGGGTTGTCGGCAAAACAGGAGAAAGATGATAGGGTGCAGCAAATAAAAGCAGAAGTTGCAGATATGATTAGGACTCGAATTCCACCTGCTAAATCTAAGGCGTGTTATTGTTGGGTTTCCTTCACATTTGTCCCTTGTGTGTTTAATCTCCTAGTTTTATTTTGTTCGCTTCCCATTACATTTTCTTTTTAATAATTTGGGGGGATTTGGTCTTTTTGCTGTGATAATCCTGAAAGCATATGAACCTTTTTGGTCAGCAATATAGGGAAGTTATCTTGTGATTATAAAATTTAATTCAATGGAATTCTCGATTTGTTTTCTTTATGACCCCTCTGTAATCTGTATTTTTTTGCCCCTTCTGTGAATTCTGATGATAAATATTGATTCCATCTATATGCAGACAATTGAACAAGAAGATAGAACTATGGAAGATTTCCAAGATGTCATAAAAAAAAGATATCGCATGGATAATGCACTAGAAGACAAGATATGTGACCTGTATGATCTTTATATTGAGGTAAAGGCATTTTGTTCACAAAGATTGTAAAAGGTAGGTGCTTTGTTGGAAATATATGTTTAGTTGTTTACAAACTTGTTTAAATTGTAGGGTTTGGAAGAAGATGCTGGTCCACAAGTCCGAAAGCTGTATTCAGAGGTAGATTGTACTCTATCTGCTGTTAATATTTTTGCAACAGTTTGGAGACTTAAATATTAAGAAGGCTGCTACTAGTTCCCTCTTCTTTGCACTATAGTTTGAAACTTGGAGGCTGCTTGGCTCTAGGAATGAATGGATCTTAAAATGGATATCATTTCAAAGTTAATTTGACCCTAAAATGCAAGAAAGAAATCAGAATGAAATGATTCCATTATGAACCAATTTATGGGTAACAAATGCTACCTAATTTTCCGTTCTCAAATATATTGGATTAGAGTGGATACTGTAGACTGCTCAAGGTTTCTCTTCTACTTGGCATAATTCAAATTTCTCTTTAGCTAGTTAGCTTCATTATTTCACCCCTAACATGTGTTTTTTGCTTATTTTGATGACATTCTGGGTCAATTGGCATTGATTATTTCATTTATTTGATACTTGATAGGGTAGGGTGCAATTGATTATTGTCTGGTGGGTTACAATATAACAAAATACTGTCTTTAGGAGTTCACAGCTTTTCTAGAAACATTAACTAGGATTGCACCAGAGGATGTGTTTTTGGTGTGAGCCAAAATCTTTTTTAAATGAATTTTTAGTTCCTTGATAATTAAAACTTCCTTGTGTAGAATTTTTGGTTGTTTAGAGAAACAAAATTTTATATGGCAACTTCAGATTCGAAACAGTACGAGTTTGTCCCTTGTGCTTAATGTTGCAATATATTATGCGCTGCTATATATTGTTTAGCTTGCTACGTATTGGCCAAATGGAATCATAGACAACCATGGGATTAAACGAGCTATATGTAGAGCAAAAGATAGGAGGAAGGCTTTGTACAATCAACGCAAGGTATGCTGTATGCTTTACAGAAAATACATACATTATGCATTTACTAGGATTTAAGTTTTTATAAAATGTACACATAATGCAACTCATAATAGGTTTTAATAGTTTTAAATGTTTTGCGGTGTCTTTTATGGTTAGGAGCGAGAGAAGATTGGAAGGAGCAAGGTGTCGGGTTCTAAGGTTGAGGTCCCTTGTGGAGTAGAAACTCCCATTCTTGCTCAACCAGTGCACACCCAAGAGAGGTCGGCAGTTAATGCAAGAGATCATGTTTCAACTTCAGCAAATAAGCCAGTGCCCAATACTGAAGCAGTAAATGTAAATGCAAATGCAAATGCTGGTGTTCCAATGCCTGAGAGAGTGAAAGGAAGTTCCAGCAGTTGCAGTGATATGCCTAAAAAGAAAGCGAAGAGGAAACCGGAATCAGAGTTGAATGAAGGTGAGCAGCGGGCAGAGAAGATGAGTAGTTCCACACAAGCAGTAGCTGAGAACAAGTGTCAAAAACCTCTTGCTGCTGCTCATGTCAAACCTACTTTTCAACCTGTTGGTCCTCCAAGCTTTGGACCGCTGATATCATGAATTGTTTTTGTAGGTGGAGGATCACATGACATCGGTATAGGATATGTCTGACCCATGCTTTTGAAAGTAAGTCCAGGCAAGATGCCTTTGATTTAATTCACTTCACTAGCTATGGTGGGTAGCTTCACTTATTGTGAGGTGTTGATAAAAAGCACTTTGTAACGGGTTAACGTGATATAATAAATTAACTAGTATTTTACCCGTGATGCACATAATAAATATTAGAAATATTTTTGTTGTGTTATAGTGAAAAAAGTATTATAAGTTCTTTATGATAAAGGTAATTTAAGTATAATAAATACATACATGAATTAAAATTTTATTTGAAAAAGTAAAAGTTATTAAATAATAGAGTTAATACGACTTGAGGTCCCCGACTATTGAGACTTTGCCACCTATGGTCCTAAACTTTAAAACTGAATATCTATGGTCTCCTGAGTTTCAAAAGGTGACCAAATGTAGTCCTATTAGTTTCATCCGTTTGCAACGTGAAAAGCAAGGGCAAAGTTGTATTTTTAAGTCAATTAAAATAATTCAATAAGAAAATTTCAAAATTCTCAATTACACGATGAAATAAGAAATTAACCTTAAAAGCTAAAACGATGAAGACAACTTAAAAACTACAACGAAGAAGAAATCAAAATTACAGGACGAAGAAGAAGATGAAATACAACAATTTTACAGTTCAAGGTGATGGGTTCTACACAACGACATGAAAAAGGTAAGTGAAGTACTGATTTTGGTGGGATAGAAGCTGATGGTATTAACGCTTAACTATATTATGCATTTGTGTTTATGGGTTTACGCATATCTGAACCTATTGGTATGCTTGAAGAATAGGGATCATTAATTGGTTTTTTTTTTTTTTGTTTTTTTTTTATTTTAATTATTATTATTATTATTTTTTTGCTATTTCGTGAAAAGCAGTAATGGGAGCATAGGGACCATTTGTTTGTGATTTTTTGTTGTTTTGTGAAGTGAAAAAGCAAGAATACATTTTTTAATTGAAAAGCTATTGCATTTGTGTTAGTGAATACTAGTACTGTATTGGCTTTAGTAAAAAGCAATAATATATGTTATGGTTCAAGTGAAGAATTGTATGCAAGTGAGATATAGTACTGTGTTGGCTTTATTAATGGGGACCACATACATGTTACTCCATCCGTCCCGAATTGGATGTCTCATTTGCTTTTTACACGTTTTTTAAGAAATTAAAGTAAATGTGATGTGCTTTCCAATTATGCCCCCAACTTTTTCACTTTTGGAAATAAAAGCAATAAAGAAAGCAAAAGTCATAAGGGTAAATTGGGAAAAGTAGAATGATGGTGATGTTCAATTTTGGAAAGAGGACAACATTTTGGAACAAAGTAAAAAAGAAAGTAAGACAGGTAAAATGGGACAGAGGGAGTATTGTTTATAAAACAGAGAGGAAAAAGTGTATGGGGGTGTCATGGGACCACTTGAATGGGGTTAGGAAACTTGCGGTGCCTTTGTAATAGGGAAACCAATACTGCGTTTGTTTACTTTTAAATGCATAGTTTAGTGACTTATTTTTTGCCATTTCCATTACTTTGCAAATAAAGATGGTTTTAGCCTGACTTTAATGCACAGTTTAGTGACTTATTTTCTGCCATTTCCATTACTTTGCAGATAAAGATGGTTTTAGTCTGACTTTAAAGCATGGTGGGAAGATAAATATAACTCGTCATGCTAGTTATGTAAGATGGGAGATAAGTTGTTTCAAAAACATGGATGTCAACGAGTGGGGGTTATTCACACTTAGAGATAAGGTTAAGGAGTTAGGATATGACAAAATAGATACTATGAAGATGTTTGCGAATATGTCAAATGAGCTGATAGAGTTACTTTCAGATGCTGAAATATGGAATTTAGTCAAAGAAATAGAGTTACATAACAAAATAGAGATTTGGGTTGTGAGCGGTGAAATTGAAGGGCAAACTGATAGGGATTTAGATGAGTCAGGAAGTGATTGTGAATGGGAATATGATGCTGAAAATGATGAAGCTTTATTAGATGACATGGAGTTTGAGAGAAATGTTGATCCAAATGCAGAATTTGGTGGGATAGAAGCTGATGCACCTGTTATACCAGTGCAGTGTGATAAAAATTTAGAAATAAATTTTTTAGATGAAGGCAATGACAAAGATAGTGATAGTGAAGAACAACAAGAGTACAAGTTACCAAAATTTAAAGGCAAAAGTGAGATGGCTTCACCAAAATTCTGCCTCGGCTTAACCTTTGGTTGTAAGGAAGACTTTAAGGAGGCAGTTTATAATTATGCAATTGCTAATGGGAAGGGATTAGTTTTTTTTTTGAAAAATGACAAGATAAGGTGCATTGTTGACTTGTTGAGTGTAGCAATGTAGATTGTCCTTGGAGAATTACTCTTAGGAAACAAGCAGCAGAAATGGATTGGAGGATAACAACAATAAATGACACACATGATGGGTGTTGTTGGAGTAACACCAACTATATGGTTAACTCCACTACAATTGCTAAACGGTGGAAGAATGAAGTTGCATCACATAGTACTTGGACACCCTCAGAATTTCTAAAAAAGGTGTCAACTTCTTATGGATTAGCAATATCAAAACGGCAAGCATATCGAGCACTTAAAAAAGCAAGGTATGCCATTCTTGGTGAGGAACATGAGTGTTTTGATAAATTATGGAGTTATTGCATGGAGATTCAAAGGACTAATCCAGGTAGCACTTGCCTTGTGAAATTGAGTGATCTGTTATATGATGGAAAACAGAGGTTTCTAAGATTTTACATGTGTTGGGAAGCCTGCAAACAAGGGTATAGGTACTGTAGGCCTATAGTTGGAGTGGATGGGTGCCATTTAAAGGGGCTGCATGGGGGACAATTACTATTAGCCATTGGTGCTGATGGAAATGACAGTGTGTTTCCCCTAGTATATGCAGTAGTAGAAGGAGAGACAAAAAATTCTTGGAGTTGGTTTTTAGAGAACCTAAGAACGGATCTATCAATTACTCCTGAGGAAGAAGTCCAATTAACTTTCATTTCAAGTATGCATGTATCAATTTGTTTCTATTGCCAGCAATCCATTTATATTCTGCCAGTAGTCTCACAAAGTTTTTTTCTCAGTTATATTCTGCCAACAGTTATAAGAATCATTTTTTTTTTGTAGATAAGCAAAAGGGTTTAATCCCTGCTTTTGAAGCTATTCTGCCCGCAGTGACTCATATGTTCTGTGTACGCCATCTACATGGGAACATGAAACAAGCTGGTTTTACTGGAAAGGCAATTAAAGATGGATTATGGCAAGCTGCCAGGGCCACCACGGTTAATTCATTCAGAGCAGCTATGAAGAAATTCAAGAGCATTGATGGTAAGGCATATGAGTGGTTGTGTGACAAGCATCCCTCGGAGTGGTCCAGGTCACATGTTACTACTTCAGCACCTTGTGATATTTTATTGAATAATATATGTGAGTGCTATAATGCTGTCATTTTGGATGCTAGAGAGCAACCCCTAATTAGTTGCCTTGAAACATTGAGAAAGAAAATAATGTATAGGTTGTATGACTGTAGGAAACAAGCAATGAAATGACCTCTACCTATATGCCCTAGGATTGTTAAGAAAATATCTTTGAATGAAAGATTAGCTGGGTCTTATGCAGTCATTCAAAGTGATGACAACTTATTTGAGACACGAGGGGTAATGAATATGTTGTTTGAGCAACATGATGTTGATTTGGGTAAAATGACTTGCACTTGTAGGAGTTGGGAGTTGAGTGGTATACCATGTAGGTATGCCATAAGTGCTATATAAATGAAAAATGGTAAGGGTCCGGTGAATGAGAATGTACACCCATCTTACTTGGTTGAAACATACTTGAAGTCATATGGAGGTAGTATAAAGCCCATGGCAGGTCCTAATGAGTGGCCTTCAAGTGATAAAGAGCCCCCACTTCCACCTCTGTACACTGCAAAACCAAGAAGACCCAAAAAATTGAGGAAAAGAGGATGTGATGAAGTATCTAAGAAAGGAGGTGATGAGGTATCCAAAGATGGTATACATCTAAGAAGAAGCTTTGTTAAGATGCACTGCACCAAATGCAAGAAAGAAGGCAATAATAAAAGAAAATGCCCTGATAATCTTGCTGTTAGGGAGAGATTGGTACTACATATCTTACTATAATTTTAATTGTTTGATACAGGCAAATACAAAGAAAAGGGTCAAGACTACCAGTAACATTGCACCACAACTAGTAACAGTTGATCCCCTTGCAGTAGGAGCTGATCCACTTCTAGTAGCAGTTCATCCACTTCAACTAGGAGCTGATCCACTTCCAGTAGCAGCTGATCCACTTCTAAATGATGATAGTTGGTTGGCAAGCATAGATATTGATGCAATGGTGTCACAATTACTTCAAACTCCACCATCATATCCACATGTTAATGTTGATGAAATTGCAATTATAAGTCAGCCACCTACAATTGGAGAAGAAGAAGAAGAACTCAATCAAGACCAAGCCATCAACAAGGTAGAAGTAAATTTGGAGAAGAAGAATGAAGGCGAAAAACCAATTCAAGTAGCAGCTAGTAGAAGGAAACTTGTGCCTTTGAAATCTAAAAGATAAATCTGATCCACATCTGATTGTAATGTTTTATTTTTGTAAGTGGTAGCTAACAATATTTTTTGCAATCAAACCAGTTGCTACACTTATAGTACTAGATGTGTTTTTGGCAACTTTAGTGCATTTGAAAGACAACCGCATTATGTTTTAATGCTAATGGTATTTGGAAGAAGCACAACATAATGTTGTAATGTGTTTTTGTGATTTAGTTGTTTGTGTTGTTTTTACTTTGCCATTTATTCAATTTTTTTTTTGTGGCATTTAAGCTAGCATCTGCAACAACAAGTAATGTGTCTGCTTTGCTTTGCAAGGAAAGGAAAAATAAAGGCAAGCTAAGTAATATTTAATACCCAATAAATTAATTGCAGAACTAGAGTGTGACCATTTGGCCAACTATTATCTAAATAAACCATCATGTTAAGTTATTTGGCAATCCTGGCTAAATCATCTAAACATTCTACACTGTAACTGTGGCATTTACATGTTTTAATGTTAATGAACAATCCAACTAAATTGATAAACATATGGAAATCCAAAATCATAAACCGATAAACATTTTACATTTTACTATTCCAAATAAAGTTACAACATCAAATCCCTGGGAGCATTCTAACCAATCTTACTGATTCATTACTATAATAGCTAAAAATATGGTATACAAATCCAATTACAAATACTATTACAATTGTGAATTTGCAACAACTCTTAACCCACACGAAGTTAGACTTCTTTTTGTTATTGGAAGCTTCTAACATTGCCTTCAATTTCTCAATTTCTTCTTTATCTCTATTGATCCTTTTCAACAGACCCCGGAATTATACTGGTTGCCCTTGCACACATTGGAGGATCTGCCCAATCAAAGAAACCACAACCACTCCTTCCCTAAAAAAAAAATTAAAATACAAAATTTTGTAATTCCACGAAACAAATTCAACCAACATAATTAATATACAAAAAATTGCACTGTACTCACCAAGGATTCAGAACATTGCCAAAACCTCCTACCAGGATTGCGATCTATCCAAGAAGTTTTAATCACCAACTCATTCCCACATTGACATAGTCGAATCTCTATGGAATCCCTAAAATCATATCTCCTCCTTGTATTGCTTGAAAAAGATGACATTATTGATGATGAGTTTTCTTCCATACTGCTCAATTTTGTTGGGAAAAATGAGTTAGGGTTTGCAGAAGATGAACGGGAAAGAAAGAAGATGTGTATTCTGGGAATAAAGGATAAATTTTCATTTATAAATTAAAGAACAACATATAAGTACTGTTGAAATTATTATATTAGTGTGTTAGGCAGTGCTGCAATATTAGTGTGTTAGGCAGTGCTGCAATATTAGTGTTTTAGGCAGTGCTGCAATGTGTGTTTGGTAGTGCAACATTTGTTAGTCAGCAGCATGTTAGGCAGCTGCAATATTAGTGCTTTAGGCAGTGCTGCAATGTGTGTCATTCTGGAAGCTCAGGATTCTTGTATTTTGTTGGAGTCACTCCAAACTGACTCCAAACTGCTGCTACACACATCACCACGAGCCGACACGTGAAGCTCTTTCCGGCAACCTTTTTCAGCGAAAATTTCCAGATCGGTCTATCCCCTTGCTACAACCCTATCCTGATTTTCTCACATTTGATTTATCAATATGGCAGATTAGGAAACTATCACCAGTGTCCATGTTCAACCTTCTCTCCCAGTTCAACCTTCTCTCCAAGTTCAACCTAAAGTCTATTTTCCAAATCTTTCTAGGAGTTTAACTATCACCAGTGAAAAACTCATTGGTTCCCAAAATTATCAAGATTGGGCATTAACAGTAGAACTATGGTTTATGGGCCAAGGAGTGGTTGACCACCTCACTACTACAGCAGAAGAAATTCAGCATGAAAAGGATATTTGGAAGAGAGTTGATGCCCAACTTTGCAGTCTATTATGGCAATCTCTTGCCCCGGATTTAATCCCCATGTTTAGACCTTTCAGAACCTGTTTTTCTGTATGGAAACAGGCTCAATCTCTTTATACAAACGACATCTCTCATTTTTATTTCATTGTCAATAAAATACTAAATGTCAAGAAGTCATAAATGTCCATGAAAATTTTTTTGGGGAAAATCAAAGGACTCATGGCTAAATTCAACAAACTCATGCCTATTGGAGGATCACCTGAAGAACAACTTACTCAACGAGACAAGTTCTTTGTTGTTCTCACACTTGCCAAACTTGAACCAGAATTTGAGCAAGTCAGAAATAGTATACTTGGAGATGGAGTTGTTCCAAATACCAAAGAAATGTTCAAAAGACTTCTTCAAGTCTCCTCCATCCATAAAGGAAACACATCAACTGTTGTTGATCATTATGCTCTCACTACTCAAAGTTACAATAGAGGAAGAGGTCGAAGAAGCAATCGAGGTGGCCGAGACGGAGGACGAAATTCTACCCGTTTTTGTGACTTCTGTAACAAATAAGGGCACACTCGTGAGGTTTGCTGGAAAGTTCATAGGAAACCAACTATGGTGAATATAGCTCAGTCTGCGAATTCAGATACACAAGTTATCTCAAAGGATGAGTATGCTTAATTCTTGCAAATAAAGGCTGCCAAGACAACCATTTCTCCAGACAACACCCACACTGCTCTTGCTTCACAATCAAACTCTGTTTGGGTTTTGGACTCTAGGGCCACTGATCACATATTTGGTAATCCCTCTTTTTTTCTCCAAAATTGATTTCTCCGATTCTCTTCCATCTGTTACCTTTGGTGATGGATCAAAAGGGAAAGCTAAGGGAATTGAAAAAGTCACTATCCATTCTTTTTCTCTAGAACATGTTCTTTACATTCCCGGGTGTCCTTTCAACTTGATTTCAATACTCACTCTCTTAATTGCCTCGTTACCTTTTCTTCTGATTCTGTGGTTATTCAGGATTGATAGACAAGGGAAATGCTTGGTACGGGATATGAATCACAAGGACTCTACCATCTTTTAGGCTTTACCAATACCAACACAGCTTGCGCCGTTACTGTTTCACCTCTCCTTAACCATTGTCACATTGGGTATCCCAATATTAATAAATTAAAACAACTTGTTCCTGGCTTGTCATATTTAAAAAACATAAAATGTGAGTCTTGTCAACTTGGGAAACATTCAAGAGCCGCCTATCCTAGTAGAGTGAATAGAAGGGCCAGTACACCTTTTTCTTTAGTTCACTCTGATGTTTGGGGACCATGTCATGTTTCAACCAACTTAGGGTTATTGTATTTCGTTGTTTTCATTGATGATTTCTCTCGGTGCAGTTGGGTGTTTCTAATGAAAAACTGTTTTGAACTATTTGATGTGTACAATGAAGTCATGAATCAATTTGAAGTTTCTCTCAAAGTTCTACGCAGTGACAATGCCAGAGAATATTTCTCTGACTCTTTTACTTCTTTCTTTTCCGCACATGGAATACTTCATGAATCTTCATGTGCTAGGACCCCTCAACAAAATGGAGTTGCTGAACGGAAGATACATCATCTTGTTGACACAACCCGCACTTTGCTCATTCATCACAAGGTTCCTAAAAGTTTTTGGGGAGATGCTATACTTCACTCTTGTCACCTCATAAATCGAATGTCATCTTCTGTGTTACAAGGGAAAATTCCTCTTAATCTTTTACTCCCACAGGAACCCCTCTACAAGCTTCCATTACGAGTTTTTGGGTGTACCTGCTTCGTCCATGACTCCACCCCAGGACGAGACAAGCTTGATGCCAAGGCCATAAAATGTGTGTTCATTGGGTACTCTAGCCTCCAAAAAGGTTTTAGGTGTTATTGTCCTAAAACGCATCGTTTCTATACTTCCTTAGATGTCACATTTTTTGAAACTACACCCTTTTTCTCCTCCACTTCAGTCGATGAATCTGACTTTTTAGGGGAACCACTTGAAGCCACATAAATTCTTTCTGTTCCTACTTTCATAGAGCCTGTGTCTCTTAATGTAGCTGAAACAACTACACCAATGTCAACCATTCAAGAAAGACGGAACTCACCTTTCTTGTACACCTACCAGCGGCGGAATCGTCAAGGTTCTCAAGAGGATGAATGCTTGGTTGATTCATGTCCCACATCACCGTTGCCCACTGATACGGCCCAAAATACCATAACAGATTCTCCCATTGCCAGTCGAGTAGGTAACAGATCTACTCAAAATCCTTATCCTATCTATAATTTCCTTTCACATAAACGTTTGTCTCCATCATATTGTGCCTTCATTACTAGTTTGTCAACTGTTTTTGTTCCAAACAATGTCAATGAGGCATTGACTCATCCAGGGTGGACTCAGGCAATGGTTGATGAAATGGAAGCACTCCATTCTTCTGGAACTTGGGAGTTAGTACCTTTACCTCCAGGTAAAACTGTGGTTGGTTATAGATGGGTATATAATGTGAAAGTCGGTCCAGATGGACAAATTGATAAGCTTAAAGCTCGACTTGTTGCTAAAGGATACACACAAGATTTTGGCATTGATTACACGGACACCTTCTCACCGGTAGCCAAGATTACTTCTATCCGCTTCTTATTCTCAATTGCAGCCAATCGTCATTGGCCATTGTATCAGTTAGATATAAAGAATGCATTCTTACATGGTGATTTGAATGAGGATTGAGGAAGTATATATGGAGCAGCCCCCTGGATTTGTGGCTAAGACATGAGCTAATCTTGTTTGTCATCTTAAACGCTTTCTCTATGGGTTGAAGCAACCTCCACGTGCCTGGTTTGGGAGATTTAGAGATGTTTTCCAACGATTTGGCATGATTCAAAGCAAAGTCGATCACTCTGTCTTCTATAAACACACACTTGGACAAAGTATATATCTTGTTGTTTATGTTGATGATATTGTCATTACAGGGAATGACAGTGAAGGAATAAATCAGCATAAGAAACATCTGTTTCAACATTTTGAGACAAAAGATCTTGGAAAATTGAAGTATTTTCTTGGAATTGAAGTTGCTCAATCCGNGCAAGGTATCTATGTGTCTCAACGGAAATACGTTTTGGATATTCTTGAAGAAACATGAATGACAAGTTGCAAACCAGTTGACACACCTATGGATCCAAATGTCAAATTTCTTCCAAGACAGGGGGAGCTCTTATCCGATCCAAGCAAGTATTGGAGATTAGTTGGTAAGCTACTGTACTTGACTATCACTCGGCCAGATATCTCTTTTGCTGTAAGTGTAGTTAGCCAATTTTTGCAAGAGCCATGTCAAAATCATTGGGATGCAACCATCAGAATATTGAGGTATGTGAAAAGGTCTCCAGGTACAGGATTGCTCTACAAAGATCATGGACACACAGAAATTATTGGCTTTACAGATGTAGATTGGGCTAGATGCCCTTGGGATAAGAGATCAACATCAGGATATTGTATTCTATTTGGAGGTAACCTTGTTTCTTGGAAAAGTAAGAAACAAGCAGAAGCAGAATACCGAGCAATGGCACTTGGAATATGTGAGCTAATTTGGGTTAAACAACTTCTTATAGAACTCAAATTCTATAAGCCCAGTCCCATGAAATTAATTTGTGATAATCATGCAGCACTGCACATTGCATCTAATCCTGTCTTTCATGAAAAACCAAACATATTGAGGTTGATTGTCACTTTATACGAGAGAAAGTTGCATCTGGAGATATTGTTACCACTTTTGTTGGATCAAATGATCAACTTGCTGATGTTCTCACAAAATCTCTCCGTGGACCTAGGATTGAGTTCATTTCTAGCAAGCTAGGAGCATTTGATTTATATGCTTCAGCTTGAGGGGGAGTGTTGAAATTATTATATTAGTGTGTTAGGCAGTGCTGCAATATTAGTGTGTTAGGCAGTGCTGCAATATTAGTGTTTTAGGCAGTGCTGCAATGTGTGTTAGGCAGTGCAACATTTGTTAGTCAGCAGCATGTTAGGCAACTGCTTTGTTTGGTTTGTTAGGCAGCACTGCACTAGTAATTTCAGACTTTTAGTGGCTAAATTACCTTCACTCATGTGTATATATATAGATGTATCAGTTAGTGTTTAATACAACAGTTTAAGCATTTTTCTCCCTTCAATTTCTTAACAAGTACAACTTTGCCCTTGCTTTTCACGTTGCAAACGAAGGAAATTAACAGAAGGACTACATTTGGTTACTTTTTGAAACTCGGGGGGCCATAGATGGTCAGTTTTAAAGTTTAGGACCATAGGTGACAAAGTCTCAATACTCGGGAGACCTCATGTGGTATTAACTCTTAAATAATATTAAGAAAATTGAATATTACACATTATTAAAAATTTAATGGAAAACAACATATTAATATTTTCAAACCATTTGGAGTGCTAGCTCTAGAAGCAGCAACTTACACTTGACCATGAATAAAAACAAGTTTCTTTAAAAATATTCTTCTCTGTGAAATTTGAAATGTAGTCTTGGATCCGATGGTGTCATGGTTATATGGGGCATTAAAACTTTATTTCTTGCATTGCTATTAGACATTATCTTTGTTTCAATGACATGATCTGCTAGTTTAGTGATAACTAATCTCGTGACATTGCATAAACCAAGTGGTTTATGTTCCTCAACAATATTACAGGTGACCCAACCTTCAACGTCAAGGAATGATTTGGGATACCTACGCCTTTATACCATTTAGGAACTTTAGAGTGTGCACATCATCAAGTAACCCACTGTTTGAGTCTGATTTGCAAACACTGTCACAACTGAAGTAGGTTCTGCATGTAGCAATATGCAATTCACTCATATACTCATTAATGGAGTTAACCACATCAAGTGTTGGGCTAATATAGCTCAACCTTCAAAAAAAGCTAGTGGTGTGTGTTAACGATTTTGAGTACTCATCTTTGTAGAAATGACTCCACCCATGTCACATATCATTGTCTTATTTAATGTGCGACCTTTTTACAAAATAAGTCAAAACAATTTAACACAAATGATAATTTATTAGTCACAATGTACGACCTTTATATCTGGCCCATGCTTTTGAAAGTAAGTCCAAGCAAGATGCCTTTGATTTATTTCACTTCACTAGCTATGGTGGGTAGCTTCACTTATTCTGAGGTGCTGACAAAAAAAAAAACGAGTTAATTCCAGCAATGGTCCCCCGACTATGTTGATTTTCCAAAATTGGTCCTTGTCTTTTAATTTGGACGAAAAAGACACTTGACTATTGATTTTGTTCAGGCATTGGTCCTTCCGTCTACTATTAGTTAACTTGGCATTATGTATGGGGGTAAAACAGTCTTTTTAGTCTACTATCTTCTCCCAACCTTCCTTTCACCTCCACCACTCACCACCACCGTCACTGCCGCTGCCTCAACCTCTACCTCACCATTTTCTCACTCATTCCTCCAAATGGCATCTCTCTCTGTTAAGTTCTTAGCACTTTTGTTGCAGATTCATCCCGCCAATAAGCTTCCCAAGACTACTAGACTCCACGCCACCCTGCCACAGACGATGGCGGCGTTACCGCCATCCGAGATTAACGCCGCAAGGCTCGAGCCTAGAGTGGAGGTAAGAGATGGGTACTTCGTACTAGACTTGGTTCTTCATGTTAAAAACGGAAAAGAAAAGAAACATGACCACCGTCACTGCCGCTGTTAAAGGACAGTAGATGATGTTGATTGTTTTAGTGGTGAGGTGTGGATGAGTGGTATGGAATGGAATGAATAGTGATGTTAAAACAAAGAGTCTTGAACTCTCCGAGTGTCGTGTCTCTCGTGGATGGCAAATTGGAGAGTGAAGGCTTCCTATCTTTGAAGTTTTAGACAACACAAGAGTAGGGAGTATAGAGTGTAGTGAAACATGATAATGAGAGTGCAAGGTTGGGTGAGTTTTTAAGAGATAAATGAAAGGTAAAGGCGGATGGGGGCTAGAATGTCATGAAGATTGGTTCAAAGCATACGAGAGAGATTTGATTTCCCTTGAGACATGATTGAAGGAGCTTGGAACACTGTCCTGAGTGGCGTCATACTCAAGCTCCCAATCCTCAGTTGGTTGGGGAATATTATCGAACACTTTGCCTACAAGTTTTCTCCGGATCTCATCTTCTCAGATTGAGAGCAGGAGATGTGAGTAGTGGGCTCCCATCCCTTTGCGATATCTCGCTAAATGGATGATCCTAGATCTTTGAAGAGATCAGGGTCCTCGATCCAACAAGTTCATCCAAAACATACACACAATTTCAATAATCCCAAAGAAATCACAACTCATTCAACAATTTTAGATCATGAACACAAAATCTCCATCCTTCCTAGCCCCTATCCTAAGGTCTAGCCCTTCATAGGCTTCA
Source organism: Ipomoea triloba (assembly GCF_003576645.1). Taxonomy (NCBI): domain Eukaryota; kingdom Viridiplantae; phylum Streptophyta; class Magnoliopsida; order Solanales; family Convolvulaceae; genus Ipomoea; species Ipomoea triloba. The sequence goes on from NC_044920.1 coordinate 20,515,054, forward strand.
ATAACATCATATCATTCAAATAGCAAAACATATTTACAAGATCAAAGCAAAAAGCAAATATCTTTAGGAAAAATGAAAGTGCAAGAAAGAATTCCAAAGAGAAATCAAATAACAATGAAAGAGTTTACCCAAAAGGATTCCCAAGCTATGGAGATCCAAGTTTCTCTTCTCCAAGGCGTTCTTCCTCAACTCCCTAATCCTATCTAACCCTAATCTAAATTGAGAAGTGAAAAATTGACAAAAGGGTTCTCTCCTCCCAACTGAAATGTCCCTTTTATACTAAAATATCGCGTAGGATTCTGGTGTCGGTCCACGCTAATCACACGCGTGTGGGCAAGCGTGGATGCATTCTGGAACTAGTCCATGCACGCCCACACGCGTGGTGGGGGTCGTGGACGGGAGTTTCTCCGTTTGCGTCTCCTTTGTTGTTTTTGGCTTGGTCTTTGCATGTCCCTAGTTTGGATTTGTTCATCTCTTCATTGTTCACGCTTTCCTTGGTTGATTTAAGTCTTTGATCCTATGGAAATCTTTCAAAACATACAATGCAAAGCTCTTTTGTAATTGTTAGCAAAATAAAACAAAAGCACATAGATTGCATCTTTCGAACCTTTATTTTGGCAAAAATTCTAACTTAATTAATTCTAAATAGCTAGGTACTTTTGGCGTCTATCAGTAGACCACCGTCACTGCCGCTATTAAAGGGTAGTAGACCATCGTCACTGCCGTTGTTTTACCACCAAAATGAAAAGCTTATTGGCAGGATGAAGTACCCATTGTTAAAAACGGAAAAGAAAAGAAACACGAAATTATTACTGCTTTCTCAGTGAACATGTAGAATCATTGTCAATGGAAGAATTATGGTGCTGAATTGGTGGATGGAATCATCAACCATGTTTTCAGTACATAATGGAGAGGAAAGTGGGTTTTCTTTTCTTATCTTTTATTTTTTTCTATATATAGAGATGAATGAGAATAGAATAGATACGGGTATGAGGGTAGGGGTGTAAGGTGTTATAAAGGGTTTGGTGTTTGGCATGACTACTTGAGAGCTGGCACGGCATTGTTAGGTATAGACTATAGACTATAGACATAGTTGGTCAAAATGAGAAAACTGGGAATTTTTCTTATTGGAGACTACTCGACGCTTGGGTTCCTGCAGATGATATATTTCCAGTATGTAAAGCCATTATGGAAGCTTTCCGGGATCTGGGCGTCTGAGGGCAGTAGACTAAATGGTGCGTGAAGTCTAGTAGCTTTCTGACGTCTGCGGCGGGGTGGCGTGGAGTCTAGTAGTCTTGGGTCTGCAACGAAAGTGCTAAGAACTTAACGGAGAGAGATGCTATTTGGAGGAATGAGTGAGAAAATGGTGAGGTGGTGGTTGAGGCAGCGGCAGTGACGGTGGTGGTGAGTGGTGGAGGTGAAAGGAAGGTTGGGAGAAGACAGTAGACTAAAAAGACTGTTTTACCCTCATACATAATGCCAAGTTAACTGATGATAGACGGAAGGACCAATGCCGGAACAAAATCAATAGTCAAGTGTCTTTTTCGTCCAAATTAAAAGACAAGGATCAATTTTGAAAAATCAACATAGTCGGGGGACCATTGCCGTAATTAACTCAGAAAAAAAACTTTGTAACGAGTTAACGTGATATAATAAATTAATCGGTTACATGTAGGCTTGAGCACAATTCGGATTCGACTCTAAGTGTATATTGAAATTAAACGAAAAAATGGCATATTTGCTTTGGGTTCAAATTGTTTGGGCTAGGTGATGTTCGGGTTTGGGTTGCTAAACTCGAAATGTTATGAACTTGTTAAAATGTAAAAATTTGACAAAAAAATATGATTATATTTAAGGAATTATATACGAAATCTAAAATAATATTTAAACAAGTACAAACCAAAATTCTTGTCAAGTTTACAAGTTGTAATATTACAAATTACAACAATTTACTAATATATATATATATATATATATATATATATATATATATATATATATAAATTAATAATAATAATAATAAGTTAATTACAAATTTACAATTTACAAACATAATTACTTCATCCACTTACAAGTTACTCCCTCTGTGTCATTTTACCTGTCCTATTTACTATTCATTGGTCAAACTAACTCTTCTTTCTTTGCTTATTTTCTTTAGTAATTTTTTATTATTTTTAAATTTAATTTTTTGTGTTTAATAGTACTTTTAATGTAGTTTCTAAATATATAAATTTTATATATTAATGTTAAACTTAATAATATGAAAATTTGGATTAAAAATTACTTCAGTCAAGCCTCGTTAAACGAACCAGACAACCATTTTGAGACGGAGGTAGTACAATTTACAAATTATAAAAGTTATAAACTTGTAAGAATTTTTTGCATATTTAGTCCCACGACTATTGTGATACTTGCAGAATTGGTCTACGACTTTCAAACTTTGCAATTTTGGTCCATGACTATTGTTTTTGTTGCAAAAATGGTCCTTTTCCAGTCACCATCTCGCCGGAAAAAAAATTCGATATATTTTTCGTCAATTTTTTGCTGGAAAAAAATTACCCTTTCAAGTAGTATTAAAATGGACATTTACATTGTTGAAAAAAAATTCATCTTTCTAGCGGGAAAACATCGATTATGCCGGAAAAACATATATTCTTATTTTGGTAAATTAATTAAAGTTAAAACTCGATTTAAAAACATTAAAGTTAAAACTAATTCATTTTTTTACTTAGTAAAATTATGTACAAATTCAAATTTTGTTGGTACTTTTTTAGTTTAAATTTAATCTTAATAATATTATTTTTGTTGATCATGAATTTATACTAATAATTTTGAATTTGTACTTAATTGGCTAAAAAGTAAAAATAATTAAAGTTTTACCTTTAATTAGTTTAATTAGTTTTTTTTTATAGTTAAAATAGTCAATCACATATACATTTCAAATAGCTTAAATAGCTCCAAAGTCCAAATAGCTCACTGCCATAATGCTCCAAATTTCAAATAGCTCACTGCCAAAATAAGAATATATGCTTTTCCAGTATAATCGATGTTTCCCTGCTTGAAAGATTAATTTTTTTTCAACAATGTAAATGTCCATTTTAATACTACTTGAAAGGGGAATTTTTTTCAACGAAAAATAATTTTTTTCCCGGCGAAAACTTGCCGGAAAATACGCCGGATTTATTTTCCGGCGAGATGTTGACTGGAAAAGGACCATTTTTGCAACAAAAACAATAGTTGTGGACCAAATTTGCAAAGTTTAAAAGTCGTGGACCAATTCTGCAAGTACCACAATAGTTGTGGGACTAAAAATACAAAAAATTCAACTTGTAACATTAAAATTTACTATTCACATCAAAACAGCCAAACAGGGAGCCATTGTTTCAACTTCTGAAGGAGTAATCAATCAAAAGACTGTGCACAAGTTCACAATCACAAATTTGAGTTAAATTAAATGCCTACAATTCCACAAGGCCACAACTATAATATGGTTTAGAAATTGTACTTGAAATAGTAGCAGTCAAGGTCATATTTGACCTTGCTATTAAGCAAATCCAGCAATAAAGTTGTTAGGTTTAAAAGCCTGTTAAAAAAAACACACACAACAACAACAACAACTTACAATCCCATCTTTGAGTTAAAATGCACACAACTCTAAAAATGGTTTAGAACTTATGCTTGAGATAGTAGTAGCCAAGGCCATGTTGACCCCGCAATTAAGCAAATCCAGAAATAAAGTTCTTATATATATTCAAAAGCCTAAACAAAAGAAAAAACAAACAAACAAACTTACAATAAAAATCTTTGAGTTAAATAAAATGCCCACAACTCGAAAAATGGTTTCGAACTTGTACCTAAAATAGTGGGGCAGTCAATGCCATGTTTGACCCTGTAATTAAGCAAATCCAGTAATAATATTGTTATGTTCAAAAGCCTGTGCAAAAAAAAAAAAAAAAAAAAACTTACAATCATATCTTTGAGTTAAATCAATGCCCACAGCTCTAAAAATAGTTTAGAATTTGTAACTGAAATAGTAGTAGTCAAGGCCATGAAAAGAACTAGAACATCCCTTACCATTTCAATTAAGGTTGGAAATCTTGATTGATTAAACTTAAAGTTTGCCATTAAGTAGGCTTGTTTTTTTTTTTTTTTTTTTTTTTACTTTTTTTTTTTCAANCACAGCTCTAAAAATAGTTTAGAATTTGTAACTGAAATAGTAGTAGTCAAGGCCATGAAAAGAACTAGAACATCCCTTACCATTTCAATTAAGGTTGGAAATCTTGATTGATTAAACTTAAAGTTTGCCATTAAGTAGGCTTTTTTTTTTTTTTTTTTTTTTTTTTACTTTTATTTTTTCAATTGCACTTTTTTAGATTTTGCAGTAGACTTATGTATCGGTAACAATTTTATTTTATTATCAAGAAGAAAAAAGGAGAATTTTGAGTGGTTAATAACATTATTTTTAATATCATTTAAACATATTTGTTGATGGAGGACCAAAAACAGTTCACAAAATAATAATAGGACCAACGGGAATGTTTTGAAAAAAAAGGACTAAATGTGAAATAAAACATAAAAATCTAGAACCAAAAAAGAAAAAGATAAAATACTTAACACTTAGAACTGAATAGATCAGACCAAACTGTCATTATATTTAACGTCGTTTAAACGATTTTGTTGACAGAAGATAAAAAATAATCATGTCACAATAATATTAGGACCAAAGTAAATTGTTTTAAAAAATAAAAGTACTAAAAGTGAACTGACACCTGTAAATTTAGACAAATTAGAATTAACTCTTGGTTACTCCTTTTGCATTGGAAATAGCAAATTCCAAGACACCCTATGATATTAACTATTATCACATGCATCAGGGACAACTAAATTTTTATAATGTTAAAAAATATCTTTATATATTTTATTGATTTAGATCTATACATATACATAATATTTATTTATATATAAAATATAAATATTAAATTAATATAAAATAAATAATGCATGTATATTTACTATACTAATAAGAGCCAAAGAGAGTTAGGCCTAAAATGGGTAGAAAAAATGGCGGTCAAATTATTTAATCAAATGGATGGCTCAGATGGTTTAGATTTATATTTTCACTTGAGATTTTCTAATTTATCCTTAATTATATGATTATCGGTTAAATATTTTCTTTTCCGTTAAATTTTCCGTTAACTTTTAACTTACCCATTAATTTCTATAAATAAGGTCTTAGGTTCGAACCTCATCCCAATCAAAATTGGCATAATTATTAAACATATACTACGAATATGTTAGAGTATATTATTCAAAAGTAAGTACCACACTCTATTACTCTTATTAAATTAAATAATAAAATAGTAGTTTTTTCAAAAAAAAAAAAATAGTAGTTACAACAAAAAAATAATGCATATGCATTTATTTAATTTAATTTGTAATTCAATGTCTACAATGCCTTTATTCAAAAACAAATATTCATTTTCAAAAAAATTTTAAAAAAGATATAATTTCATTAGTTATATTGTCTATATTTTCTACAATGCAAAGATCCCCTACCTTCAAATTTATTAATTAATTATATTCGATCACTACATTGTTCATTGTTTTCTTTTTACACTATTTTGTAATTAAATATCAAAGTTATAATAACAAATAATGTTATATATTTATTTACCAATTATTATATTAATAACATGGAAAACAATTAAAAAGTAATTTGAAACCAATCATATTAACGGGATGATTTTTTTATAAAGAAAACATTCAAATCTTCTCAAAAAAAAAAAAGCATTCAAATAACACAATAAATTGATTTAAAACTCATTATTAAAAATGTCAATGTTGAGAAATAGAATATTGTGACACACTTGATGTATTTAAAATATGCTAAGACTACAACATTGTTGGAATCAATCTTTCAAATTTAAAAAAAGAAGAAATTTTAAAAATAACTACTATTGCAGCATTCATTAATCTTGTATGTAAAATACTTATATTGTGCATTCTTTAAATATATTAGAACTAATATAAATTTATAATTCATTCATTTTCTACAATCAACTTGCTATTTGGATTATTAAAGACAAAATCAATATCGATCTTGACAATAAAAATAATTGGTATATAGGATTGAGAATTATCTCATTCGCGCAATGCGCGTGAAAAACTAGTTATGCTTTATATACTTAGTAGGCGGGGGCCATAAAATTCCTCAACATTTTAAATCAAATTATTTTGAGAAAAATGTGCAAATAGACCATTGAACTATATGGAAAATAACATATAAACTGTTGAACTAAAAAAAAAACTTCCAAATTAATCAACGAATGAACTCAAAAAAAGTTGCAATTATTTTAGCATTTATTAATCATACGTTAGTTAAATATATTAATCTACATGTCCAATCAAAGTGAACAATATATTTTTGGAATGGAGGGAATAAATAATTTCTTTACTCCATATTAAATATAAACATTTCAAAGTGAAGTTTTATATTATTTATAAAATAAATAAATAAATAAAAATAAAAGTATACAGTCTTTTCTCTTAATTTAAATACTTTTTGACTTGTTGACATTACTCATTAAGCATAAGCACAATGCAGTTCTAAAGCGCAATAACAATATACTCAATATATATAATTAAACCTAAAAAAAAATAAAAAAATAAAAAAAAACTAACTTATACTTTCTTAATATATATAATATACTCATTATTCCTTCTTTTTTTTTTTTCTTCAAAATCCGCAGATAATTCAATTCCATTAATGGGAAAAAGCAAGTGTGGCTCCTGGCTTGGCATCAGGTGGAGGAGATGGAAGTACTGTGATAGCCATAACTCCACTTATTGCTGCTGCTATTGCTCCAAAAACAAATGCTGGCAAATTACCACCTCCAAACAATGCATCAAGAGGTCCCCCACCAAAAGACAAAATCATCTGTTTCACATTTTTTTTTTGGACAAAATAACACGAATTAAACACGTCTTAACTAAAATGTTTGTCTTACCAAAGACTTGTAATCAGACAGCATAATTGTGGCTCTCCTAAATGGGAGGTTAAAGTTTGAACCCCAGTACGGCAATGACTCTTTGTGCTAGCTTGAGAAAATATGTATGAAGAGATACTACATTGTAACAAAGTCAATAGTACTAAAAAAAATCTGTCTGAACTTGAAAGTTCTGTTTTAACTCGATCATGATCAAGGATCCTATTATAAAAACTTTTGTCAATTACTAAGGCTGGGCTTTGAGATCATTCACACTGAATTAATTAAAATGCATAATAAATTCATAAACCCTAAATAAAATATCAAAATATAATTTTGTAATAGCCAAAAACATAGGTACCTGAGGTATGCAAATTGAAATGTTGAGAACTCCTAAGGACAAACCTGCAGATTAATTATATGGCATAACAGTCAATTCAAGACAATAACTCGTACCATACTTACACTATGAAGATATTTTAAGACTACTACGAAATACTTATTAAAATTCATATAAAAAAATTATTAAATAAAATAACAAACAATAAAAAGAAATTAAAGTGTGTGTAATTCGCGATTTACGTACCTTGGCCTGCACCATAAGTACTGGAGAAGATGGATGCGAGAGCGAAGGGAATGCTGAAAGTGGCCTAATTAACATGCATCCATACACACACATATAAAATTTTAATTATTTGGTTTTCAGAGATAGATTTTTGTTTTTGAAAGCTTATCTCAACGATTATATATATGGACACAACATCTACATGTATAATGGGGTTTAGGTATGGTTTAATTTGATGCAAAATTACACCTTCTTTTCCAAATAGTAAATTTAGACTTGGTTAATCTTACCACTCCTTATCTCATAAGGACTACATTATGCTTACTCAATCATTATTGCATGGACTATGGTCCACACTGTGTGGACCATAAATAAAAAAAAAGTACATTTTTAATATACTAAAAGTACATTATTTTTGTACATAAAGTATATTATTTTAGGGTACATTATTTAATTACTAAAAGTACATTATTTTATATATACTATGAAATAATGTACCTTCAATACAAAAATAATGTATTTTTAGTATAATAAAAATGTACTTATGACCCAAATAGGACCATGGTCCACACAATAATTAACCCACACCTGGGATTTTGTTTACTTCCCAATTTTAACCACAGAGAATTCTTTTGGTGACAGGACAAATATAATCCTTCATCACTAGAGGGTATGCACAAGGTAAATCCCTACAGATGATAAGCAGAATAAATTAATTTAAGTTGGTTATAATTGATCAGCTCAAACTAACATGCTCTAGTTGGGATTTAAATTTGTAACTTTGTGGTTATCAAATTAACAGGAATTGCAATCCAATTTGTAACATATAAAAGAGGTGAGGACTTACCGCAAGAGGAATTCCGAGAACACAAAAGAGCATCAAAGCTCCGGCTCTGACGCCGGCGTTCGGCGGCAGCGCATTGCCGTGCACGTCGTACTGCCGCGTTTTGGCCGCAATCTTCGTCACCAAAACGGTGAAGGCCAACCCGGCGGCGAGGATAAAGTTAACCCCGCCCCAAATCACCTTGGCCCCAACAAGGCGCCGCCCAAAATACTCCATCAATAACGACACCGCCCCCAAAGCAACCGACTGAAACAACAGCCCCCTAGCGCCGGCCTGAACCCCGTGGTCATACAAGTCCCCATCGCCGACCTTCCCGCCGTACACCTCCTTAGCCATCCAATCAGTATTGTACAGATTGAAAGGGAACCACGCGAGCCAGTTGACGAAGGTGACCGCCAGGAGAATCCACATCGGCCTCTTGAACTCCCTCAGGGCGCTCAAGAGTTGCCCGCAGGCCGCCGCCGGCGCTTCCGCCCCCGCCGGATTCTTCTCTGCCGGCGCCGGAGTTTCGCCGACGAGGGATAAGGCTAGAGTTGTCACGGAGAGGAGGATGATTGCGGAGATGATGAAACAGGACTTTAGGTTGGCGCAGTAGATGTCGCAGACTGGAGTCTTGGAGAAGGAGAAGTGTTTGTATAGGTCGGCGTAGGAGCCGGCGGAGTAGCCCAGAACGTTTCCGACGGCCATGAAGAAGGAGAAGAAGGCGTTCGCACTTCTCATTTTGCTCGCGCTCCCACCCGAGAGATCAGCCAAGAACGCTCTGCATGGGCCCTGCAGGATGGGGAAATCAAATTCAAAATAATTAAGAACAAAAATAACAGCCAAGCACATTGTGTTCAGATAGGATGTAGTGACTCTCCCATATGAAAAGTCATGAGATCGAGGCAAACAAGTTGAGAAAAGTATAGATGAACAAATATTACAATGTAATAGGAGGAGATTGCTACCCAATGGACATGCTCAAGTAAACTCCTATGACCCTAAAGGAGATTGTTCATGGCTAATCAACTCAAACTGAGAAGACTAATAGGTTGCTCTTAAGAGTTAAATTTGTAATCTTGTAGTTACCAAGTCAACAATTTGACAAACTTGGTTGGGTTGTCCCATATCAAAATATTTTTGTAAATATAATGAAGTTTTTTTTTTTTTGAAAAGAAAATATAATGAAGTTTTTATTGCATCATTAATGAAAGATATGCATTATTTTACTAAATTAAAAGATATGTTTCGTCTTTTTGGAAAAATTTGCATTGTTATTGAAAGATATGTTTCATTTGAACTAAAAGATTAAATTTATATGTTCACCAACAATATTCTATAATTACATGAAGTAACGTAAAAGCAGTTTCACTAAGCTTTTCAGTTTCAATAGCATGTTTGACTTTGATGTAATGTTACACATTTCTTAAGTCTAGACAAAAATCAAACTCATTACCCACACAGAAAAGTTAATTAGTTCATGAGTATATAATAGATTGTTGGTAAGAATCAAATTCCTTCTATCCAAGATCAAACTTCCCACCTCATGAATCTTAAGTTCCTTTTAATATATTTCCAGTTAAAATAAAATAGGAAAATGCATTAAATTGATACGAAATGGGGTTGGGATTAAAACAAATTAAAAATTGGAGATAAGAGTTAAAATAGGTTATAATCTTTACAAATGTAAACATACAATCAATTAAGTTGCATTCAAAATGCTGACATCACAAATATTCCATTACAAATACATTTTCCCTTGCTCACAGTACGTGTAGCTAGATTAGTATTTGTTTTGAATTTTTGATTGATTAGTATTCACATTTCGTCCTTGTTACCATTTCGGGTGGTAATAAGATCAAATTTAATGGTAGGTATTGATTTTTTGGATTGAAAAAGATCGAGAAAGTATAAAAGAAAATATTACCATGTAACAAATCATGTTTAAATTAAAAATAAATAAATAAAAAAGCTAATGTAACAAATCATGTTTAAATTGAAAATAAATAAATAAAAAAGCTAATAGCCCTAATGTAGACCTGGCAATTATCGACACGACCCGTTAACACGACACGAAACCGGACACGAAAATAACGGGTTAGTATTTAGCCTTAACATGTCCCGGGTCGTTAACGGGTTGACCCGTTAAGAACCCGTTATGTTTTCGTGTCTTAACAGGTCAACCCGTTAAACCTATTAAGAACCCGTTTAACCCATTAATATTATCGTGTTAACCCGTTTACACGAACCCGTTTATACAGACACGTTTAGAACCCGCTAAGAACCATTGTCATTTAGGTAAGAACCATTGTCTTTACAAAATATATCATGAACATGATTAAGAATGAATTTACTACATTAGGCCAAGATCATACACCAATTATTGATGTTCGACAATATGAAATTTGAATGTTTATTGTGTTCAATTTTATTCTAAAAACTAGTATGAACTTCTTTAATTGTGATTTTTGGATGTTATTTTATAATTTTATGAATGTTATAAATTGAATATTTTTTTAGTTTGTTTGATGGATTGGATTGTATGTTTTATTTCTTTTTTTATATAATTTAACTTTAAATTTTAGTTTTTAATATATCAATAGATTTAGCGGGTTTAAACGGGTTTCGTGTCATATCGTGTTGACACGATCCGAAACCCGTTAACAAAACGTGTCTATCGTGTCAACCCGTTTAACCCGTTAACAATTCGTGTTCGTGTACGTGTTACAATTTTGAACCCGTTAATCTTAACGTGTTGTGTTCGTGTTTAGCCTTATCGTGTTCGTGTCGTTATCGTGTCGACCCGTTAACGAACCCGTATACACGGGTTGCCAGGTCTACCCTAATGGCATTTCCAACCCTGCTCCTCCCATGCGTAAGTTTTCTACTCCAGATCATCATTAATATATATATACATCATGCACAATACCTTTTTAAATAAAGTGTTAAGTTATTGTGAAGAGAACAACTTTCTCTCCCTTTCAAATCATCAACTTTTTTTCTCCTTATATGAGGGAACATACTCTTCCCATTAAAGATTCCCTAAGAAAATTCTACGTACATCATGTCCATTCAACACATACATATATGTGCCAATACATCATGACCTCTGATCTATAGGTTTTCAAATCATCAACTTTTTTTTTAGTACTACTGACTCTGTTACAGAGAATGTAGTATCTATTCGTATCTACTTTCTCAACCTAATAAAGCACACCAAGGCTTGAACCCACTCCCATCATCCATGAAGCACACTAAGGCTCGAACCCACTCACATCATCCATGTGGGAGTGTTAACTGGGACACCGGATGTCACTAGACTACAAGATCTTTGGGGAAATTGCTAGAGAATATATATATAGTATTGTAATATGTATATGAACAAATTTTTAGTACATAACCAACAAAGGATTATAATAGTGGTTGACCTACACAAAAATTGGGCATGTAAAGTTTTAAAGGAGATTTAGTGCATAATTTCACAATTTAATTAGTTTTATTCATTTATACTTAGGTGATTCCAGATTGGCTGAACTAATCCTAAACTCAGAGGACCTCGCCCTTAAGTAAATCTCCAGTCGCGCAATCAACCCCACCCCAATCATTAGACCCTAGTCTTTATGTAGGCACAAAAATCCAACCCGCACCTTTTATCATTTGGGGTGTTTTTTGTATTTATGTTTCCAGTGGGATCCAGTCCCACACTACAGTAAACTCGGGCCTAATTAGTTTTATTATATGCATTAAAGGAAGAGGAATGTATTACCTGCAACGTATTGTTGGCGACGTCAAGGACCCAAAAGCCGACGACGAAAATAATGATAGCGCGGGGCTTGGAAGCCTTCCCAATTTGATCTCCAGCAGCGTGCCCTATATCCGCGGCAAAGCCAATTAGGAAAACGGCGATGATAACTAGGATTGCACCGGCGACAATGAACGGCCGACGGCGACCAAACCGACAAGTAGAGTTATCGCTGTAATACCCCACCAGTGGCTGAACAATCATGCCGGAGATTGGGCCGCACAGCCAAATAAACGACGCGAATTTGTGCGGAATTCCCAGCAATTGCACGTAAGGCGTTAGAAGTGAAAGCTGAAGAGCCCACCCGAATTGGACCCCCGCCGCGATCGCCGCCACCATCATAATCTTCCACATTGGCGCCGCCGCCTCCGCCTCCGCCGGAGCGCGTTGGATTTGGAAATGGGTGCCTTCTCTCATGGAAACGTTCTCCATTTCTTCTTCTTCTTCTCCTCTTCTTTTTCTGCTACTTCACCCTAACTGATATGAGTATAATATATAGATATATGGGGATTACGGATAATTATACCCAGTTTAGTATGTATGTAGTGCCTGCGTGTTTTCAAGTAAATGCTGAATTGTGGTTTAATTTAAATACTTCCCAAATGTATTTATTTACTAATAAAAATAAGATTTACTTCCTATTTTGTGATTATAGGGTTGATTTAATCTCAATTATTTATGGTGTAATTTTTTTAGATTATTACAATTCTCAAATATTATCCGCTTTCAAAAGAAATGCATATTATCATATCTACAAATTACTAGTATTTCTCTACATTCTAAAAATTTCAGTTCATTGCAAAATATAATATAATATAATACTAAAACTAACGTTTAACCTTGAATTAAAACTTTCAATTTACACATCATTGCTAATGTACGAATAGTTCAAATTAGCAAACTTAGTCCTTAAGTTGGTGTTTAAACTTTAAATAAAAATCAACAAAAAAAAAAAGAAGAAAAAATTCTATTTTAGTAAACACACTATGTTGCAATTAATTGAGAGAGTACATTTACTTTAGGTGTCTCAATTATACGATATTTTCATTTTTAGTCACCAATTTAATTTGTTTAATTTTTATTTCTAAATACTCAAATTACTGTTGCTTTGTAAAAACTTTATCAAATTCACGCTATTACATATTTACATTCAAAGCATTTTGAATATTATTTAGGACTAATAGTGAAACATTTTAGAAGTTGAAAAATAAAAGTAAACTAAATTAAACATTAAAAGTAAAAAATAATATTATAATAGGGAATAAAAATAAATAAATAAACTTCTAAAGTCAAAACCTATCCAACGGTTATATATATGGGCCAAAATTGGCATTCCCTTTATTTACTGTAATTACATTCTTATACCATTCATGTAATTACATATATACTGTACTTAATGCACCATTTATTGCTGATAAATCGCTATAATTAATGTCCTTATTGGGTTAAATATTCCTAGTATATCAATATGGATGACATGTAGCCATGTAGGATATATCTTAAAATATTAAATACAAACATATATACTAATAAAATTACTCTTTATGCTTCATTGTGTCCCTATGTATCACGAAAATGGAATATGAGAAATGGGAGAACATAAAACGAGACATGGAGAAATGAAAATTTAAAAAAATATATGAAACAAAACGCGGGGAAAATGAGAAAATATAAAATATATAGGAGTATATTTGTAAATATTTTTTCTAATATGCATAAATATTAATATTTCATAATTAAAAATATTACATTAATAAAAAAAGTGCTTCAAATCATTAATAAATAGTTAAATAACAAATACAGATTACAACAAAATCAATGTTAAAACAAATATAATGGACTTGTTAGGCAATAAGCCGGGACTTGTTTAACAATAAGCCGTTAGTGATTAGCAGATAGCGGAATGACTATCGGTTAGCGGTTTTGACAAATAATTTGTAAAAAGATATTTTGTAAAATTAAATATTTACCATTAACGATAACATGTAAAAAAAACATATTAAGACATTTATAGTATAATAATAATAATAATAATAATAATAATAATAATAATAATATGCTAAAGACCTTGTGGTCAAGCAGCATAGCTGTGACCCACCCAAGTGAGAGGTCAATGTTATTAAAGGTAAATATTTACGAAAATGCCACTGTGTCATTATTTTAAAATTGCATCTGATTCGTTGATCTGACATGTGGACGGCTGTGGAGCGTTCTCATTTCCTACTTGGGCGGTAGTTCGAACGGGAGTGCGCCCCTATATATATATATATATATATATATATATATATATATATATATATATATATATATATATATATATATATTCAAATGGGGCGGGGAGCTCCCATGCGGTCGTGCAGCCTAATTCGCGTATGTTTAAGTGCGTTATTATGATAATTTTACTATCTATGTTACGTGAATTGAAATGGTGCATTTTAGTACATCGTGTGGTGCGTTTGAATACATGCTGTGGTGCGTCTTATTACGTATGTTGGTGCATTAACTGTGTTGTGGAATGGTGTGTTTTAATCTATCTGCTGGTGCATTTTCATACGCAGAATGGTGTGTAACTATGTTGTGGAATGGTGTGTTTTAATACGTCCTCTAGTGAATTTTAATACGTAGAATGATGTGTATTTTAACACGTGTTTCTAATAGGTGTGTTTTGGAATGGTGTGTTTTAATCCGTCCTCTGGTGCATTTTAATACGTTGAATGGTGTGTATTTTAACACATGTTTTCTAATAAGTGTAATAGTGCATGTTTATAATCTGGGATGGGGATTTTCAATAAGTGGAATTGTGCATTTTAACACACATTGTGGTGCATTTTAGTACGTAGAATGATGCATATTTTAGCACATGTTTTCTAATATGTGTAAATAGTGTATCCTTATAATCTGACATGAGGCACGTTGTGGTACATTTAAATACGTAGAATGATGCGTTTTATCACGTATACTGATGAATTTTAAGTGAATATGTGCATTTGGTTATAGTGTGGAATGGTGTGTTTTATCGCTCCTCTGGTGCATTTTAGTACGTAGAATGATGTGTTTTGTAACATATATATTGCGTGTTGATTTGATAATTTGATCTGATCTAATGGCTGAAAATAGGTCGTACGGCCACACCTAATGACTAAACTGCAAATAATGAACTCGTCCAACTCGACTGACGCCCAATGACTCGGTCCTGTCATCCATCCTATAACTACTGTAAGTCAGGCATGCTTAACCACATAGTTTTTTGGCTATCTGGTTGTCATATCCAACTTAAAACTAATTGATGATAAGTAGGTGAACATTAATCATTTAACCACATCCCTTCATAGTAAGCTACAACGCCACGTCTCGAATCAGGCAAGGGTTGAACTCCGCCAACTAAGACAATGCCCAACAACGTTCACAATATATTTACTGAATATCATATTTCTAAGTAGAGGAGGGTGGCATGGGGGTGTGTCGAATAAATCCAATTGTGCTCTACAAAGAAATAAGATATTTAATAAAATAATGAACATTATGTACAACATAAATGAGACTAAAATATGCATGCTTAAATAATGAACAATAAGCACATCTTCAAATAAAATGTACATTACACATAAAATAATGTACATTATGCATAGAAATAATGTAAATTAGAATTCTCAAAATTTCATTTTATTAATATATTAGTGTCTAGGAGAATTTTGTTTTTAAATTTGATTTGGGAAGCAACACCTAATTTGAAGAGAAGATAGAGAAGAGTTGTAAATGAAGTAAAGAATGGAGCAAGATTATTTTATTGAGCAAAAAAAGGTGTAGAAATTGGAGTTTGAACAAAATAAGGAAGAAAGGGCAAAATTGTAATTTAATGAGAAAAATTAATTTTGGAAAAAAGATTTGGAGCACAAATCAAAATAGCGTATAAATAGTGAGCATTAATTTCAAGATTAATTAGAGAAAAAGAAGTAGCAAAAGCCCAAGTAGCAAAGTTAGAAGAAAACTTGTTAGCCAGGAATGTGATATCTTCAATACAAGGATTGAATCTTCTTGAACACATTTTATTAAGGTTGCTAAAAGTAGCATTAGAAAAGTGGCATGAATGCTAGAAGAAGATGCTAACAAGTTTGCTAAAATTAGCATTGGAGGAAATAGCATACTTGCTAGAAGAAGAAGTGACTTGAATGCTAAAAGTAGCAAGGTTAGGTTTGTATTTTAGCATTGACTAATAAAAGATGAGCCAAAGACCTTGTGGTCTAGTGGCACTCGGTGTCCTGGTTTACACTCCCACATGGACAACTGTTGACTCTTTGTTCTTCAGTAGGTTGAGAAAGCCTCAGTGGAGGCAACTGTTGACTCTTTGTGCTTCAGTAAGTTGAAAAAGTAGCTATGAACAGAAGTTGCAAGGAGTACATCAATATGTCAGAATTACAAATATCTAGAAAAGAGACTAATCCTTAAAAAGTCTATATATAAGAGAAAAGAAAAGAGTTAATACCACAAATGGTCCCAGCCTATTAGGCTAGTACTCATTTTAGTCCTCGACTTTCAATTCGACCACTAGGGGTGAGCATAACCCGCCCGACCCGCCCGACCCGTAAACTGTTTAAAAGAGATCCGAACCAACCCAAACCGAAATACCAAAACCGACCCAATCAATATTAAAATTATGGTTTAATTGGTTCGGTTTGGGTTTGTGTTTTATGAACCCAACCCGTCCGATAACCCGAAGTATAACTAGGGTTAGGTTAGGAAGTTCCCCTATATATATGTTAAGTAGAGGATGCGCAGCCAGATGCCAGATCTCAGTCTCAACTCTCAACTCTCACTACTTTAGAAGGAATCCTCTCAGCTCTCAGCCTCTCACTGTCTCATCTCTGTCTCTCACTCTCTCTGATCTCTCAATTCTCAAACTCTCCGTCTCTCACTCTCTCCCTTCTCATTTCTCTCATTCTCTCCCTTCTCATTTCTCTCATTCTCTGTGTTTCGGTTGTCTCTCAACCAAACACAACAGGAAGTGAGATCTTCAATCAGATATTCAGATCTACTCATCTATGATCTACCTTATCCTTCTCTGAGTTCTCTCGGCCTGAGTTGCATACTCCGATACCCGCATCCTCTGTTATTTCTCTCGGTTGAGTGCCTGAGTCACCTCTCGCCCCTCTCGGCTTCTCCTCTAAGCTCAGACCTCAGGGAGTCAGGGTCATAGTCGGTGATGCCGTGAAGCCGGTGATGCCGTGAAGCCGGTGACGCCGTGAAGCCGGTGACGCTGTGACGTGGTGGTCCGGTGGAAGCTCTAGCTAACATACTCTATAAATGTGTATTAATTTATTTGTGCACAACCCGAAATCCAACCCGAAACCGAACCAAAACCGACCGAACCGAAATACTAAAAACTGATTGGGTTCATTAAATTTAATAATGAAATTGGGTTTGGAAATTTCAAACCGAAAACCGAACGGTTTAATGGTTTACAGTCCCGAATCGAACCGCCCGATGCACACCCCTATCGACCACAAATGGTTCTTTGACTTTCATTTTTATCACAAATAGTCCTCCATTAAAATTTTTGTTAAATAGATGTTAAATCTAGGGGATTATCGTTAAATTGATATATATATATATATATATATACATATATATATATATATATATATATAATAGTCATAAAATACAAATGTTTAAAATTTTTCACCAACAAGCATAATTGAAACAATTAACGAATATAAGTACTCCTAAATAAAAAGACAATACACATTAATCTTGTAATTATTCGTACAAATTAAATGAAGTATTTAATATTAGAGCTATCTATTTTTTATTTAACCAATATATTAAAATGGAAAAAAAATTCAAAAACTTTGCTTCCATCATTTTCATGGTTGTTCATACATGGCCGATTAATAGTTTTCACTCTTCATTAATTGATCAAACATTTTGTTTGAGACATAACTGAAGGCTGCCACCGTTGAAGTAATATAATTAATCAAGTACAAATTACGAACATTAATCATGGGTTTTTATTTAATTTGTTCATTTATGTAATTTGTCACGTCCATTTTGTTTTTATATTTATTAACTTAATGTTTATTAATGTTTGAAATTAATTATGTTGTTATATAATTCTCAAAAAGAAGTAATCATAATAATATTAATCAATTTGATGATATTACCCCTAGATTTAACACCTATTTAACAGAAATTTTAAGTGAGGACTATTCGTGGTAAAAAATGAAACTTAGAGGACCATTTGTGGTCGAATTAAAAGTCGATGACTAAAAATAGTACTAACCCAATAGTCAGAGGATCATTTGTGGTATTAACTCAAAAGAAAATTGTATTTTCTTGTAACAGAAATCTCTACTAGGTGTAGATAGAGGGAAGAGTAACAAGAGGAGATTGTGAAAAATTGAAAACCCTGGGGAGTGCATGCTTCGTGCGAAGCACTCGTGTTGTAGAAGTGCTGAGTTGGTGAACTAGCACTTGATTGTTCACTATTGTACATGGGTGATTGATATAATGAATTCCTCCTGGAGATAAGAGTAGAGGGAATGTAGGTTGGGTTTGGCTGAACCACTTAAAAAATTCTCTCTCTCATTTACTTACTGCTCTCACGTATATCCTTGCTTTGCATGCATAATCTCTACTCTCACAAAAAACTTAGATGCATTTATATCGTATTGCATGCAGTGATCACTTCACTAACACTTCATTTTTTTAATATAGCATTTTGCATACATTTATTCCGTTGTGCACTCTAAGTTAGATTTTCATTAATCTAATTAACTTGAAATCATTTTCATAAAGTGCTATTAATTTTTAAATTGCTAAAAAAGTTTATTCATCCCCTTCTAGACTTTTCACCACCCATTCAGGACAGACAATGTTGTTTGAATACATTTTAACAATGGATGTATGTAGAATGGCGAGTTTATCACCTAATTAACAAAACTTCATAGTTGCAACAATGGAGTTGGAAAAGCAAGTCATCAATGTTGTAGCAATGGAGTTGAAGAAAAAACAATGACGTCATATGGAAGTCAAAGGCTGATTTTTAGCTTTTATATATATATATATATATATATATATATATATATATATTAAAAAGAATGCAAGTCACACAATTTTTATTGGCGACGTTAACTACACCAGCTCTTTTAAATTAAAGAGACAACGTCATTTTGGGTCATAGTCTACACAGTTTCCCTTATAACCGCCCGATAACCGATAACCGAACCGATCGAAAAAGTCGAATTTCAGTCGGTTTCGATTATTGATGTTAAAAAAATTTTGATTTTTCGATTTTTCGGTTATTTTGCGGTTATCGGTCTTTACCGACCGTAACCAATTTTATATATATATATATATATATATATATATGTATGTATGTATGTATAAAGCACAATCAGTCTACCATGTATATGCATATATATTGTGACTTTAAATTGACAGTTTGCAACTTAGTATTTGATTTAGTGGCTTGTATAAGTATTAATTGTTGAATTGTTTGTGAAATTTTAGTTTTTCGGTTATCGACCAAAATCGACCGAAAACCAACCGTCAGTTTTTGGTCAATTATAGTATTATTTTCGGTCGATTTCGGTCAATTATGACGGTCAAATATTACGGTCGATTTTTCGATTTTTTGGTCGGTAGTGTAACCGACCGAACGTTTGTTCACCCCTAAGTGTTAGCTGTAATATATATTTTTTATTTTCTAAAAATATCCATTTTTAGCTGTCCATTTTTGAGATCCATCACACAGATTGTTTGATACATATATACATTGTATGTAAAATTCCCCCAAAAAATAAAAGAGGTCCAACTTTTTTACTCAAGTCTGAAAAGGAACTCTCTATTTTCACTCATTCTTTATTGAGTGTTGTACACACAAACTGCTATCCAAACTGATCATTATCATCTATATTCATTGGATACAAATTAAATCTGTTGAAGAAAAAACAGATTATGCAATGCTTTCAACAGATTATTGTGTGATGTGATGTGATGCCTAAAGCAAAATTTGCTCAACTCGGATAAAATAAGGATGGGCTTGTTTGTCTTGCCCGGACTGTGTCTGGACTATCACTTTCTTACACTGCATTTGTTTCCTTCCACAAATGTGTAAGATGTTCTGAATCAGTGTGGGACTGCTCCATGCCCAATCAACCTAAAATGTCAACATGATATACAAGTAAAAATACATGGCATAAATAATAGGTCATGTAAATAATATATGGTCAGTCGGTTTAAAGATACGCAAGTATAGTCCATCCCAAGAACACATCTGTTAAAATCCGGACAAAAGATTCAAGTGAATTAATTAGAGATCCAACAAGCAGTAGCAGATATCAACGGCTGCCATTCATTTATTTAGTTATATGATCAAATCCAACAAGGCTAGACAAAACGAAACGGAAGCCATGACCTACCATTTTGTTATCTATACAAAATCTTTAGGCAATAAGCTACAATAAAGAAATGCTTCGTGTTAGCCAATCCACAACCTTTTCGAAAGATATGCTCAATAATACCAAATCAAAAGTAGTTGGCATAATCGCATTTACTGCTTATTAAATGAAATATCTCAAGTGTTATAGTTTAAGTGTTTTGCCATTGTTGATAAGAATGGTTTCACTTTGGACACTCACATTCTAAACTATATTTTATCCATAAACATAAACATAAAGAATTCTCAAGTCTGGTTTCGTAACTACCTCCATAATATCCTATTTTGAAGGCTTCAATAGATGACGATAACTCCTGCCTCGCATAACTCGCTGCCATTTAAACTGCAACATGTTCTTGAAGCTCATTTCCATTTGCTCCTGAACAAGCCTGCAGCAGATTGCAGAAGGTAAAATGAGGATAGACCTTAGAGCTTCAGAAAAAGTGAAATTTGAAAGTATATCCTACCATCTGATCATGCACCTCTGAATGCCCCGAGATACAGGGCGAATAAGGGGTAGATACCGTTGCACATAAAGCAAGCCAACCTAGGATACACATTAACTTCAAAAATAAAAATTTGGGTGCAAGAAAAATGGGCATTTGTTTATTTAGTTAAATTGCATAAACACAGTATAATACTTGGCAGCTTTGAAATAGAGTGACCTGTGCTAAGCATCATACAATAAAAAGGGGTAATTCGTGTAAATGTGATACTGAAAGGCAGTAAGGCAGAGTAAATTTACATTCAGAGCATAATCTAGGGAAAAAAAGGAGTACCTCTATTAATGCAACACAACATGGATCATCCAAAATTTCAAGACTGCAATCTTTTAGGTAATTTAGCTGCAACAAAATACCCAATCACCAAAAATATGATGAAGGATTTGAATAATAGCCCCAAATATGGTGCAATGTTTATTATACATGTAATGCAACTACATGAACAAGCAAATAATGCAGCCACAGGCATCCAATCATTTATAAAGTTCGTTATTTAAAGATATTTAAAATGAAAATATCACTGGTAAATATAAATACATACAAGCTTTATTCACAAGAAAAGCCACTTCCCCCACATCCCTCTGGTGGGCTACAATATAAAGATTCAAAAAGTACCAAATTTGTTTCTAATTTCAGGTATTCAGAATCATGGAAGGATAATCAGAAAAGGTAGGTAAATGAACCAGTTATAGAGCTAAAATGCTTGCACACAAGACCATGAAAAATAGACTTAGAAGGTGAAAGATACCCCAAAATATGCATTGACTAGACACTGAACAAAGTCCATTAGTTGAATCTTAGCCCACTCACGACATGAGTCCTGGTCACCAGTATGCGGAAGATTTCTCCAAGGAGCTCCAAAACACAATTTGTCTTTTGGAATTCGTCCACTATGTGCATCACTTGCAAACTTCTGCAGAATTAATAATGCCTCATCCATGGCAGGATTAACCACTGTTATCTGAAAATAGGACAGAACAATAGATGAGGCATGAGTCTAAGTTTAACAAGCCCAATCATTATGAATGTTCATTTCTCTTTTCTTTTATGTGGGAAATAAACATCTCCCTTTCAGAAAAAAGGAGCAATACACATGATCGACACATATGTATATGTGTGTATGTACGTATATAATTTACTTAAAAAGTTAAAAGTTAAGGAGCAAATGAGTTTTTTAGTTGAAAACACACTAAACAGTACTCAAATGTCAGCAAGTGTGGGACGTACTTGTAGATATGCCAGGTATGCTTCCACAATGTCCTGAAATGTACCCCCGGAATTTATTATCCTACAGTTGAAAAGGAGATAGCATAAGAGTGTAAAATTGACTAACATAGAAACTGCTAAATATTTGTCTTGACATAATTTTAAAATGATATTATTTCAGTCTAAAACACTAAATTATACTGTGCTAAATTGTTAATGTGCAAGAATTCAGTAACATACTCCAGCAACAAATAGCCAAATGCAGTGGTGAACTTGAGGAAACTTTCACCTAATAGGAGAAAATTTACATAAGGCCTTCCAATTTTGGATATGGGCATTCCAATAGTATTCCCAACCATAACGTCACTATCCTAAGATCATAGAAGCAATGATGCAGAAAAAGAAGATTCATTGTGATGAAACTAATTCAACCATGTTTACATAGGTGACGCATTTGTAAGGAAAATATGAAGTAAATTGTATAAAGTGTTGAAGTGTTATGTTTTATCTTTTCGTATGTCTTGTGTACTGTGTTCTAGGTTCCTTGGGATATTCAATAGTCACCTTGGGAAGCCTTAGCATTTATTACTTTTATTATTGTGTCTCTTTTGTATGCCTATATATCGTGCCATCGTGGCATTCTATAATCTGTTCTTTCAAGCTTCAGATAATATAATCCTTTGCCTTTCAACATAAAGTAAATAAGAAACAAGGTTTTAAAATGGAAACCGAAACGGTGAAAACCACAAGCCTGTTTGGGTTAAACCAAGCCAAATTCCACTATATTTACATTGTAGTGCTCAGACTAGGAATAATTCGTAAAGTTTCTGATGGAGTGTATAGAACTTGTAAAAATACTATTCCCAAGCGGCCAAGCTTAAATGTCTTGATGTCAAGTTGTAGAGCTATTTCCCCTTCTCCCTTGGTCATGGAACATTTTATAGTGAAAAAGGATGCAGCATTCATGACAAGACATTTATGGTAGGTTAATGGCTATTAATGGTGGGATGATAGGAAGTTATGAGTTTTCATGATTGAATAATGGTGAAATAATGTAGAATAATGGGGCTTTATGGTAGATAATGGTGGCACAATTGTGGAATAATGCTCTAACTTTTACTTTGTTTGACACTAGTGACTCTTCATCGATCTCAATGGAGAAACCCAAGACTGCCTCCTTCACCAATCTCGATGGAGGAGGTCAAGGCTGCATCCGTCCTTCACTGATCTTGATGGAGGCAGCCATGGCCTCCTCCCTTCTCATTGCTCATTGACATAAGAGGCAACCACCATGGCTATCTCCTTTGTCAGTCTTGACGGGGGTGCCTTCTTGTCGCTCATGGCTGCCTCTTCTCAGGATCAAGAAGAGGCCACCTAGCTTCCTCCATCACCAATCTCAATGAAGCAATGGCTGCCTCCTACCTTCTCGCCACTATTCTCAATTTGGCAAACAAACAGGAACAAAAAAGAAATTTCTCTTCTCCTTTGTCCATGTCAACTTTAGAGGGACAACGAAAACTTCCAAGTAAGCAATGAACTAAGCAGTTACCACCTAGAACTGGGTGGTGACCTGCACAAATGCTACAATTGCATATGTTTTTAGTTTAGTGGTCCAATTGCACAAAACTGACAAGTTAAGTGACTTATTTGATACTTTTCCAAATTATGATAATGAAATTTTATACTAAACCAAGAGAAAAAAAAAAAAAAAAAAAGGGAAACTAGGAATTCTACAATGCATAAAAGTAATCAAGCACCTATAAAAACTCTTATGAATGAATAAAGCCCATACCTCATTTCCCTAGTTGTCTACCTCAACTCCTCATAACACCTTTTCATTCCTTTATCCCCAATTTTTTAGGAGCTTTTAGATCAAGTTTCTTGTCTTTCTATATGAAAAAAGAATAAATATTCTACAACTAATCACATAACTATACTGAAGTGTAGCGCACAGAGATATATATTAGATCAGCTTTGAGCATCCATGGAAAAAGAGTCAGACTTTTAGAGAGGAAAATTTCTGTCACTATTCCATTTACTCTTCTTCTTATCCTTTCTATATACCTTTTGTATTCCAGATCACTAAGACACCTGAGGGGAATATCCCATACTTCATCCAAGTGACATAATCAAAAAATAATTACAATAGGTTTATGTCAATAGAAATCCATAATACACTCTTGGCATTATTCATGCTGCAGTAGAGTATAAACTCCAGAACTCCTTTTAATCATCTAGCAGCAAGTATTCAACTCATAGCAATAAAAAAAGTACAGTGTAGATAGTAGTAGCATCCAAGGTAGAAGGCATAAAATTGACATACATGAACGCATGTGCAAAGGTAGCATGCAGGTTGAATACAAACCACAAGATCATATTATTGCAAAACAACAATAAGCACATCATGGTGCATACACAAACTTACTTCTTGTAATAGTTACTTTGTGTCAGTGCATAAACCTCAAAGATATGCCTTATGTTTGCTCCTAAGAGATGAACAATCAATTTACACTGCAAATTCAACAAACAGTGTTAATATTCATTCTCACCTTCAGAATAGAGTATGTTTGATTGCATAGATACAAAGGAATGCATAATTGTGCAAGGATTAGGTCATACCTCAAGCTCGTCAAAATACTGATCAACAAAATGTATTTTAGCTTGTGCAGCAGTCCATCCAAACATCTACAATACTTACGACTACTATGTCATTACACAATGAGCAAAATGTGATATAAACAATGTTGAATATTAGGAAACTCCTAGTGGGCTGGACTTAGTTTCCTATTCCTATTAGGGTTACCTATTCCTATTATGGTAGATTTGGTAGCTAGTTTAGTATATATAGAGGCATAGAGAAGAACCCTATTGTACTCTTTCATTATAATACATTCATATATTATATTATTCTCTGGTTTTCTTACATACTTTGCTTCCGCTAACTGGCGGGTGGTTGTTATTCTCCACCCGCCAGGTCTTTCAATCCCTCAATTTCAACATGGTATCAGAGCCTAAACCCTAGGACCCAATCCCCACCGCCGTAGCAGTCGCCGTCGCCGCCGCACCTCGCCGGAAGTTCGCCCACCGCGGCTGTCAACGTTCCACCGTCGGCTCTTGTGGTTCTTTCTCCAATCTAACACCACAGGCCCCTCGGGAACGTCGTCGCGAGTTGTTTGGCTCAAGTCCAGTCGCCGATAGCCGCCGCACGCGCCTCCACCGCCGCCAGAAGTTCATCAGTTTTCCAACCATATCTCCGTCACCCGGTCTCCGATCAGGACGCCGCGACCACTACTGGAATCGTCTCGAGGAGACGCACCTGCCTGTGTTGTCGGAATTCCCCGTCGCCGCCGCCGGCCACCGCCGCCAGTTTCCGGCCGCCGTCGCTCGTTCAGTGTGTTTGGAGTTTGGTTCATTCCAGTGTGATTGGAATCTGTTTGGAGTGTGTTTGGAATTTGGTTCATAAGGTTTTGGGTTCACAGTTGCTTCCAGTGTGCTTGGAGGTTGGTTTAAAGTTTTTGGTTCAGCATTAAAAAACTTCCAGTGTCCAGTGAGTGTGTTTGGAGTTTTGTTTGGTCCTACAATTCACAGTTACCCCTTTGTTTTTGAGATGGGCATTCCTTCATCAAAGAAAAGAAGCAGAAAGCTTTGGCCAAATAGAAGTAGGTTTTGTGGTCAACTAGAAAGACGTTGACATCTTTCGTGACGAGTGGTATTCGTAGAAATTGGTAGCATCCAAGTTTTTGTTTCAGGGGGAGTATCATATCCCAAGCTTGTTTGGTCTACGCAAGTAACGTCAACTTTGATGCTCTTGTTGAGAGACCGGAATGTGAGAGAAAAGGGCTACCTGGAAGAGGGCTACCCGGTGCTTGATAAGGTTCAAAGGAAACCGAGAAGAGTTCGGAGTGAAAGCTATCCAGAGTGAAGCCATCCATGCATCCGGTGTTGGCCTAGCAAAGGGGGCTACCTAGAAAAGGGCTACCTGGTGCTTGATAAGGTCCGGAGTGAAGCCATCCAAAGGAGAAGAGGGCTACCTGGTCCCAAGAAGTGTCCGGAGTGTGAGCCGTCTGGAGTAAGCCACCATAAACGTCGGCTTCTCAAGCAGTGGACAATGATATGATCCCATATTGACTCCACAAGAAATTGGATCATTACCTAATATATAATATTAGGGT
This sequence comes from Ipomoea triloba, assembly GCF_003576645.1. NCBI lineage: Eukaryota > Viridiplantae > Streptophyta > Magnoliopsida > Solanales > Convolvulaceae > Ipomoea > Ipomoea triloba. The sequence goes on from NC_044920.1 coordinate 20,541,545, forward strand.
AGTTGCTTTTAATTTTCATTTGTAATTTTGAGTGAGGTAGAGTGTTTGTTTTGATCCAAGCTTGGAACTTTCAAATGTTCCAGCTTGAGGGGGAGTGTTGAATATTAGGAAACTCCTAGTGGGCTGGACTTAGTTTCCTATTCCTATTAGGGTTACCTATTCCTATTATGGTAGATTTGGTAGCTAGTTTAGTATATATAGAGGCATAGAGAAGAACCCTATTGTACTCTTTCATTATAATACATTCATATATTATATTATTCTCTGGTTTTCTTACATACTTTGCTTCCGCTAACTGGCGGGTGGTTGTTATTCTCCACCCGCCAGGTCTTTCAATCCCTCAATTTCAACAAACAACAAATAAAAAGCACATAATTGCTAATTTTGGCCATTTTTCATAGCTCCCTTCAATATTGATCATCTTCCAACATAGTTTAAAGTTAGAATAGATTTTAATACACGCTTTTTACATGGATTGAAGCACTTCAATCCTGTATTTCAACATCTCTTACAGATCAATAGATAAGTTTTCTACACATTCTAGCCACACTAAATACACTCTTGTTCTTGTTATGAGAATAGAGGAATAAGGGCAGCTTTATATGCTTTGTGCTTGTTTGTGCCCAATTGGATTTGAACTACTATGAGAATGGAGTCCAAGCCTAATTGGTTTGCCAATGATTACGAGAGTACCGCTATGTGTTTTGATGAATTTCTCATAACCTTTAACATACTCTTTACACAAAGAGGTCTACCAAAGGCATAATCTCAATTTTGATTGTCTATATAGATAACATAATCTTGACTAGAGACAATATAGAATAGATGAGTAGACTGAAACATAGCTTAGCCAAGGAATTTGAGATTAAAGACTTAGGTGAACTAAGATACTTTCTTGAATGGAAGTGGCAAGATCAAAGAAGAGCATTGTGGTTTTATAATGGAAGTACATTCTTAATCTCCAAAAAGACTAAAATGAGTGGCTGCAAAACTTCAAGCACTCCAATAAAAGCTAATGCTAAACTTAGAGAAGTCAAAGATGGAGTTCCAGTAGAAACAAGTAGGTATCAAAGACTAGTTGGGAAATTAACACATACACGCCCAGATACTACCTTGGTTGTGAGCATGGTAAGTCAACTCATGGAGTCCCCATATGAAGAACATATCAAAGTTGTTTATTGAATTCTTCGGTATCTAAAAGGCACACCAAGAAAAGGACTTTTCTTCAAGAAAAATTAGAAGAGAGGGATTGAGGTCTAAACAAATGTGAATTAGGCAAGTTCAATTACTGATAGAAGGTTAACTATGGGGTACTACAGATTTCTTTGGGGTAATCTGGTAACTTGGAGGAGTAAGAAGTAAAGTGTAGTTGCTAGGAGCAGGGCTAAGGCAAAACTCAAATCAATGGCTTAAGGAGTATGTGAGGTTCTTTGGTTAAAGAGGATTCTAGTAGATCTTTAGAGACCATTGAGTTTTCCTATAAAGTTGTATTGTGATAACAAGGCAGCTATTAGTATTGCTCATAACCCAATTCTATATGATAGAACAAAACATATTGAGATTGATAGACACTTCATAAAGGAGAAACTTGAAGAATGGATAATATGCACTCCACTTGTACGGTTGTACCAACCAAATAGCAAGTTGCAGATGTTCTAACTTGACTTGTTGAAACAAACATTTGAGCTTCAAGTTGGCAAGTTGGGCTTGATAGATATCTTTACACCAACTTGAGGGGTAGTGTCACTAAATTAGAGATTTGATTGTTACTATTTGAATAAATTTAGGAAAGTCATATCATAGAAATAAAGGAAAGAATTAATCAATCCTTGATTATGAGGAATTCTAGGGTTAGCCTTTTCTATCTTTTCTTATTTAAGTTGTATGCTCAATCTTCCTTTTAATCAAGACAAATTATTTTTATTCTCTGTTCCTCTATAGTTCACTACAATTGAATGATTGATGTATGCAATTTATGTTAAATACTTCTTCCTGCGTGCCGCAGGTGGGTAGGGTGGGGTGGGGGATGGGGGGGACTAATAAGCAAAGAAGTTTACCTCACGAGAGATGAAGATGTCTGGAAAGCCAAAATCTATATAAGCACGATATGAATAATAGCTGCAAAAATTTTATTGGGAGTTAACAGAATTTCAACACAGTTAAAAACAGCAACTAGAACATAGAGCATTTGCATTATAAATAAATAAATAAAAAGGTATAAATAAACGTAAAGGCTTATACCATATACAGAAAATAAAAATATTAATGGATTAACAAATAATATGCATTGCCAAATAATACAGCAGTATCACACATTCAAATCCTAGACAACAAAACCATACCAGAAAGACAGGCTAGAATATAATGGAGCTATGATTTGAAATCTCTTTCAAGTATCAATCATACAATACATCACTCAAATCAGAGACAGCAGTAAAATGACAGAATAAATGCTCAACTTTAGTGTTAACTCGAAAAAAGACATAGGCTTCAAATAAGCCACCAAAAAATTTAAAGTGGCATTACCTATCTGATGTTACAAAAACAATGGGGAGACATCTCTCATTTGCTCCCAATGCTATTATTCTCCATATCAAACAGTCATGATACATAGATGCAGAGACTGAAGAATCATCTTTTAATACAGCTTTCTTTAAAACTTCAATGTTGTTTATAACTAACTTCGGCTACACAACTCAAAAAAGAAAAAGCCAAATTCAGTTAAAGAATGACATGAGAACAAGTAATAACAGGACATCATTGAAATGAAACATATTAACAATTGCACATATCCATGTTCATGAAAACCTATTTCAAGCCTTTCAAAATTGCATCAATATACAGTGCCTCGGCTCATTAGTAACAAAATGATTAAAACTCTTAAGCATCATCAAATGTGTGACAATTTCATCAAGCAAAAACAAAATGAGAGAAAAAGTGAACTCGTACTGCAATCTGATTACCTGAAAATAGTCAACTTCAGCTGCTGAAGACAAGAGTTCCAACAACAAACAAGGCCAGTCTGTAGTAGAGTTCGCCAAGGACCTTGAAAACCCACCAGTCTGATTCAAATGCTTGATTGCATTATGCCTCCACTTTTGCTGCACCCTAATTACTGCCTTGGCCAGCTTCAAGGCCGCCAACGATTCCCTGTTATAAGACCCCTCCTCCGCCTCCCCATCCAACCCACCAATCTCTTCGGCATTTAGTCGAGCAGATGCCGTTAACACCGCCCTCTCCCACAAATTCAATGCAGAGGGAACCCTAGTGGTTCTGGGGCCCACCGAATCATCAGCACTCAAGATCTGAGTAAGAGCGGCGGAGAGTCCGTGCCACTTATTAAGAGCTGTAAATATCTGATGAGAGCTTATAGTGCTGAGCTTGATGCCCTTCCAAGCCAACGATTCAAGGCAGGTCTCCAGCTGGGCGCGGAGAGTGGATAGCGGCGGAGGCGGGCACGTGGACCAGGAAGCCCAAGGGAAAGAGTGGCCGTAGGTGGGGTGGTGATCCTTTATCGATTCCGCGAAGTCCACGTAGGCTGTGACGTGAGGGCCGGTGTTCCATTTGGGGAAAAGACCTGGGAGAAAATGGAGGTCAGAGAAGAGGAATTGCAAGTAGAAAAGCGGAGGAGTAGAGAGGTGAGGCGATCACGTTCGAGTATGAGAGTGGTTTTGCCGACTCCACGAGGGCCATGGAGAATGAGGGGCTGCGGGACGCGGGGGTTCTGGGCGTAGTTGCTCAGCGTGGCCTCCATGACAGGTCTGGGGATAATTGTCCATGGCTTCCTCACCATGCCCGATTGATTTCCTGCTTTGCTCAGTGCTATCAGTTATGGCGGCTCTTCCCTCTCAGCCTCAGCTCCTTCCAACTTGGAGTTTGGAAATTGGAATTGGCCGGGTAGAATTAGAAATACAAATACAAAACCAAAAGAAATCACCTCACTTGCTTTTCATTTTCTTATTATATTACTAGTCGCATTAGATTTTGGATGGAAATTTTTTGAGTTAACATTAAACTTAGTTCTTGTTTATCAATGCAACATTGTACTACGGTTAAAGAAGTATGGGAATTAATATCTGAATGGTTTAGTCAATCGAGTTATTTAAGAAAATTGTACTAGTTGTCGTAAGATGTCTATCGACCTAACCAAAAAGGTCGAGATATGAAATAATATTATTATGATTTCAAAAGTTTAAGTGAAGTTTTATGTTCTGCAATGCCTATTAGAACGGATGTGCAGAAAATGAAAGCACAACATGATCAATTAATTTCCTTTAGTTGGATTTTTAGGCTTGACAAAGAATATGAGGTTCTTAGGTTACAATTGTTAGGACACAAGGAGTTAGGGTCATTGGACCAAGTATTCTCTTAGATACAGAATGTGGCAATAAGCACTGACAATAATAAGCTTCCCAAAAGAGTGTTTTTGTATCACAGGGAAAGAGTGGTGAAGGAAGTGCATTTGTGTCGCAAGGAAATTATACCAACAAAGGGTATAATAGTCGAGGAGGTGGAGGTTGTCGCTATTGAGGACGTGGTGGTTCTGTAAGAGGTCGTGGAGGATGTCGTGTTAGACCGAGGGTATGTTTCAACTGCGGAGAACCAAGTCATTTCCAAAACCAATGTCCAAAACCACCAAGGCAATAAAGATTTGCTAACACAACTTATGGGTCCGAAGGACATACGGTAGTTATGACAGATGAAGAGTTAGCAATGTTCAATCAAATAAAGGTGTCCTCTTCCCTGCAATCTTCATCTCAGTTTCCATACAATTAGCCTGCTTCTTCTGCAACCTTTGTCCAAATAGGTAATCTTGTTGCTTGTGTGTCTTCTTCGTCTATAGAGTGGGTTAGTGACTCAAGGACTAACGACCATATAACAGGTAATTCTAATGTTTTCTCCACATATTCTCCCTCCAACCCTGGGGCTACGGTTACCCTAGTACATGAGTCACTTGTTCTAGTTTTAGGTAGAGGTAGTGCTATTGCAACATCATTATTACCCCTATTATCTATATCGTACCTTCCAAAGTTTCCCTTTAGTTTGCTCTCTATTAATCAAAAAACAAACTTTGAATTGTTGTTTCTTTTTTCTCGGGTTATTGTCAGTTTCAGGAACTTTTGACGAAGAAGATTATTGGTAAGGGAAAGGAAGTCGGAGGCCTGTATGTGTTAGAACAGTCTATATCTCCGTGTAATGCCATATTGAGTGATACCTCTCCTTTTCGGTTATACTGTCGGTATGGTCGTCCACCGTTATTAACCCTGAAGAAGCTCTTTCCTATTTTAAAATCGTTGTCTACTTTGCAGTGTGAATTTTGTGAGTTTGCTAAGCATCGTCGAGTTTTCTACCTTTCTTGTGTCAATAACATGGTAGGGTCTATATTTGATAGGAGTGAAAATAGGCTAAGCCGAGCCGAGCTTTAGAAATTTAAGTCTGGACTTGTTATGAAAATCTAAAGCCTGCCTGAGCCTAGGCATGAGCCTGTATGTAGGCTTTTTATTAGGCTCAAGCCTGAGTCTACAGTTAGCCTAGCCTGGCCTGAAGCCCTTTTAAAAGCCTATTTAACCTATAGGCTTTTAAAAAGGCTTCAAAATAGATCATAAATAGGCTTTGAGCATATTTAAGGCCTCCATTTTTAAGCCTTTTAAAATATACTTGTAAAAAATTTACAAAAAATACTTAAGTTAAATTGTATTATTATTTGTTATCTTATATAATATCATAAATAATAAACAATCAACTCACATAATTAAGTTGCGATATTTCATTAAATATCATGACAGTAAGAACAGTTAATAAAAAAAAAAAAACAATAAAAATACATACAACAGGATTAGCAGCAATGTTTATAGTTGAATCATAATTTAGAATGAGATTTTGGAGGTGGAGGGTTTAAGTTTGGTAATTATATATACTTGGGATTGTATTGTAAATATAAAATTAAATATTAGGTATAATATCAGGAGGAAAAAAAAAACTATAGCATGCCTATCAATTGTCATCAAATTTCTGGCAAACATATGCAAGGCTGAATTTCGGAAAAATGCATGTCAAATTTTTGTTTAAATTTCTCTAGCTGCCACATAATGTATAAGTTAAACTAACATTTTTTTTTGTAGCTTTCACTTCCTCTATCTCCCTGAGTACAAATTACCTGTACAGAATTAGAACAGCAATTCTAGCTTTCCTAATTGCAGATTGCCCTCATTGAAAGAGTGCTAAATTACAAGAGAACCTTGGCTTGCAAATACAAAACTACAACACCACTACATAAAGCTGCTCAAAGTAATGTATTAGGTTAGCGTGATGTCAAACTAAGCGCCCATCATCCAGCAGTGCCAAACGATCCAGAATATGCGGTGCACTGTATCATTCATTTTCATCAGCCAAGTTACTACAGAAAGCAATACAACAATTGTTAAACCAACCCAAGCAATGCCAATGCGGAGCCACTTGCTTATATTTAGCCTAAACCAGGTTTAGTCCCAGATGCGGGTCTGAGCATAGGATGACCGAGAGCTGGTTGGGAATTTGCTGCAGCGTTAAACATAGCATTGGCACTAGCAGAGGATGGGTGTATAGCTGAAAGTGGCAACCGCGGCCCAAGTCCATACATTCCTTGCTGTGGCATAAACTGCATGTGGGGATGGAGTGGTTGGTTATTGCCATACCCAGAGATGAAAGGTTGTTGAGAACCTGAAACAACAGGCGGCCGACTATTTACGCTGGTATTATTGATCATCGATGTCCCAACGCCTGATAGACCAATGGATCGGGGTACTGCAGTTGATCCAAATTGTGAGGTCATCATATTGCGTTCCCCAGCCATTCTCTGCCTTCTCCTTTCCATCTGTTCACATTCCCTCATCAATAATGTCTCAACTTCAGCAAACTGCTTCAGCTTTAGCTCCAATCTCTTTAACTGAAAGGGATGTGGATAAGGTCAGAAGACAACAGATCACCTAGGCAACAACTATCAAGAGTCTATGTTTTATGAACAAGTCCAAAACACAAATCAATTATTATTATTATTATTATTATTATTATTATTTAAAATTTACAGACTCAAATAATTCCTCATAAAACCAATTCTTGTATGATTTGTACACAGGCGTAAATCTTCTTTGTAATATGTTTCACTTCAAATGAGTATATCAGAATCTGATAAAGACCAAACTACTCACTTATTAGCAGTTGCTAATGAAAGTATCTAGCTTGACTTAAAGCTAGAAGTAAAAAAACCAATGCACAAGCAAAAAGACTGTTGAGTACTAGTATCAGTAGTACAATAGTAGTATGCTGCCAATAGAAAAAATATGGATTACAAGATAAGCTCTCTAGTTGCAAAACCATCTCTTTATTATATCACTCTTGCCTGTGTTAGTTGATAAAGACAGACAAGAATTCCTTTAAAAACAAACCAAAATATTAAATTGATAAGAAATGAAAAATCTAAACATAACAGATTGCCAATCCTCTATAGGTTTGATAATGATATTGCCCTAAAGAAATGCACAAATTTTGTCCACAATTAAGTCAATCAAAAACTCAAACAATTAGGTCCCCTAAAAACTGCACCAACAGCATTTTTTACAATAAGTTATTGCATTTAACAGAAGTTGAACTGAAATTGAGAAAATAAAGTTAAATAATAAAAATATTAAAAAAAAATGTACCTGATGATTTATGATATTAGCGGATAGTCGTTGAATCTCACGTTCTTCATGATCAGCAAAAAGTTTTGCCTTCATAGCTGCAGCAGAAAGACCAATCTTGGCAGCAACTTTGACTTTTTCAACAGGTAGTGGTGCAGTCCCTGTATCACAGTGAGACCATTGGCCTTGTACTCCCAATATATGTGTGTGTGTGTGTGTGTGTTTTTTTTTTTTTGGGGGGTTGGGGGGGGGGGGGGAAAA